>NC_133332.1:260067221-260172221 GCF_042186555.1 Aquarana catesbeiana | reverse complement strand
GAAAAGAGATATACCGGTATTTACCTAATCCTCCCATCCTCCCCACAAAAGACTGGTCCATGTGGCTCCTGCCCCCCCGCTGTCTTGTCTTGTGAAGTGGACTGTTCCTGACGTCATCACGCCCATAGACCTGCTCTGGAGTGAACAGTCCACTGCTGGGTCGTGGAGAAGCACCGTTTACTGGTGGATCGGAGGATCAGGTGAGTACTCCTATCCCCTGCACAAAAGGAGCAGTTAACCCTCTGTGTACCTACACATTTTAATCCACTCCAGTCACATAATCTCACAGCTATGTGAGTGGCTGCTGCAGGGGAGAGGCTGGGCCATGGGAGCCTATGGGTGACATCACGGCTCCAGGAATTTTAAACCATTGAAGAGCGTTCCCTTACACAAAGCTGCAGGATCAAGTGACCGCAGCAGATTGAAAAAAGGTAAGTACTTAAATCCTTTTTATACAGGTTAGGCAGAATAAGCAGCAGGAGGGGGAGGAAACATTTTTAAAAATAGTTATAATTAGGCTTTTCTTCCACTTTAATCTCTGATTAAGAATTTAACTCCTTTACCGCTTTCAGTTAATGACCCAGAACATAAAAGAAGGACTTTGTTGATCTGCGTACCCTTGTGGTGTATTTAAAAAAATAAAAAATTGCACAATTGTTTATCCGTGCAAACTGCATGTAAATTTATGCTGTGAGAATTGGGCAAAATCGATTGGTCTCAGGCTGTATTCTCTGCAAATGGTTAAATGCTGAAAATACCACAATATAGCCACTAGATTGAGCTGACAATCATAAGAAATCGATGGCGTTGAGAAGCATGCCATAATGTGTTATTTCCTGTATTCATACCTTTGAATTACAGAGAATATGGTCCAATACCATTCCATTTAGCCCGATTCTAAGAGAGCAAATTTGCATGCAGTTTCAATAGACGAACAGCTATGCAATTTTTTTTTTTTTTCATAAATACACCCCTTAGTGCTTTGTGAATGACAACCAGAACCATTTCCAACATCTGCATTTATGGTTCCTCTATGGAGCCGCTGTCTTCTAAAACTGCAACGGGGTTCCATGGAATCTTAGGGTTCCTCTAGTGGTTGATAGGCAGTTCCTTGAGCAATGAGAAATTTCTGCGCTCCAGGAAAGCTCTCTGGTATCTTTATCCTTTAGCTATCTGTAAGGGGAGGAATTCTACCCAATGACTAAAAGTGTAAGAAGCATTCTTCCCACTGACCATCACACTAATGTATCATGAATTGTAGATAAAATAATTTTTAGCAGGGGTTCCCTGAGTTTGGAAATTTATTTCAAGGATTCCTCTGTGTTGAAACGGTTGAGAAAGGCTGTTCTAAGGGGTGCTCCAAATAGCATGGGAAGGATTCCTACTTTAAAAACTCCACTTCAACGTTTTTGTAATTGTAAACCTGCCTAACATTATTTACCTATGTTCCTATCCCGTCAATCTGACCATATTTACCTTTCAATATGACCTAGAAGCCTTGGTCCAGGGTGAGCCATTGGGAAAGGAAGTCGGGGCGCCTCCATGAACGGAGAGTTGAGCTTCCTGATGGGACTCCCCTCACTGCGTTTTCTAGGAGAGCAGGCGCTGTCAGAGTTTACACGAACCCTGAAAAGTTGGGAATAAATAATAGTTCAATATCTCATTGTTAATACAGCTGAACTTGTGAAGTGCGCACACTAAACACCAGGCTCAATAAAAAAGTGAGCACACAAAAAAGTGAACCACAAAAAAAAAAAGTGCCCAGCATGTAGACATCGTCTTCCTCTGAGAAAAGAGAAAAGACCCTGGCCCTGATCCTCTGGGGTGCAAGACTCCTGGCCGGGACTGGGGTACACATGGTCCACTCGGCCAAAACCAGGCAGACCCATTCCTTAAGAGACCTGTTGAAGCAAGGTTCATCCAAGTACATGTACTTGTAGGCCAGTTACAGGGATGAATTGCTGGCCTTTGAATTCTCTCTTGGAGATTCTGGTGACATGCATTCCCAGCTTCACCCATGGCCAATACAACGGTAGTTGTTGGATTTTTCCATTCATTTTTACAGCATATGTATTGCATTAGTAATACAAGTTGGAAGAGAACAGTGCATAACACATTGACCACATCTTCCAACAGTCACAATCATGGAAATCAAAAAGGAGTCTGTCTGCAAAAGCTGGCCATACTCATTATATGCTGGTGACCAACACTTAGGTAGTGTGAGGCACACATAATTGTATATAAAATGAATGGACTTTTTCCACAGGCCCTCACATTACATACAGTATGTAGCACCCTCTACAATAGGCAGGTGCTAAAGGTGTAGTGTTGTAGGTTCTGTCAGTACAGGTAAATTTAAGCAGGCCTATGCTGCAAGCTAGGCCTGTTTGTTTTTGATCTGGGGGCAGGGAGTGGTTAGTGTAGCAGTGGGTGTGACTGACATGTACCTCATCTCTTGGGCACCTCCCCTGCTTTCAGTGAGAATGTTCTGGAAGAGGGGCACGACAGAGTTGGAGTGGCATGGAGTACATGTGAGGAGCCCTGACCAATCCCCAACTAGGATTGGCAGGGGGCAGGCCTCCTACATATACTCATGGTCAGCCTGCTGGGGGGGGGGGGGGGGGAGTTGTCGGCTGGGTGAACTGAAGGATGGAGTGCTAGACTGCATGCAGGAGGAGCACCCCCATATGGGTTGGGGGGGTGCGACTCAGGCGGAGGAGCTCGGGAGCTGGGAGGGAGCCTCTCCTTACACGGTCATGGGGAGGTGTCCTGGAACAGGAGCTGGAGAAGCAGTCGGTCTGCATGGCCCGGGCAAATCCTTCAGGAGGGACTCAAGGCGGGAGTCGGTGAGTGAGGCACAGTGGAGATCTGGAAGAGGCATGCCAGGGATCTGGGTGCAGAGTCAGAGGAGAGACTGTGGGGGTTTGTGTCAAATCGTTGCAGCCGGATGGCACAAGATTTGCAAGTCAGGTCTACTGGGATCAGTAATCCTTCATCAAATATCTATTTTCAACTAAATGTTCAGGGCCGTCAAGAAGGGGTGCTGCAGGCCCCTGGCCTATTAAGAATCATCAAGTGAAACTAATACTAGGACTTATTCAGAGGGAGGCCTAGTCAGCTCAAGATGGCGGGACAGGATGTCTAATGCTGTGACAGGAAAGTGTTGTGCAGAAGGAGAAGTGAACTGGAGGTAGAAGTCTGCAGGGAGAGTGCAGAGGAGGAGAATGGACTGGAGTAATGCTGTCAAGATTAGAATCCACCATTTTGTTCTATTTGAGGAAATGTAAATCATAACTGATATATCATTGCAAATACCAATTTGTTCTATGGGCACCCCATACCCTTTCCCCCAACCAAGTTTAATTCCCTAAATAAAACAACAAAACAAAGCAAAAGACTTTTCATTGTCTACAAGTGTGACGTATGGATGTCTGGCAGCATGGTGAATATGCATGGATATCAGTCTGAACCCAAGTTTGGAAGAATCCCATAAGTAAGCTGTCAGGAATTCTGGAAGTAAGCTGTCATTGCTGGGGCAATGAGCTGCAGGTGGGGGATTCCCCATCCTGCAAGTGCATGTAAACAAAGGGGCGAGGATACTCATGACATATTTTACCTAATATGGTCATATCGCCATATGAGGTTAATGACATGGACTACATATGCATATGTGGCCATATTGGGTTAATGTCACTGTCCTCATATGGCCATGTGGCCATATGAAGTCAATGATGTCACAAGCATCTCCACCCCTTTGTTATGTGCAGCTCTTTGGGTTGGCAATGACAGCTTGCTTCCAGGTTCAGCCAAACATGAGTTCAGACCAAACCCAACTCCGAACCCAAGCTCATCCCTAAGGGAAGAAGGTAGGGGACGATTTTCACCAGGGACACAGACGGCAATAAAAAAAAAAAAAAACTGACAGGGGTTCTAACCTTCACCTACTGTAAAATGTTTTTACTTCTACCTGTGTTGCTGTTGGAGGTTTACCCTCATTACACCTGAAACTGTGGTCTTACTAATGGAGCTCCAGATAGAATAAAACCCAACACACACTTTATTTGCTTTTTTTCTTGTTTTGTGCATCTAGCTAAGTGCTGCTTCTTCAATTATCTTTCACAGACCGCTTACCTGCTGGGCTCACCCAAAATATCATCAGGGGTAAGAGCAGTTCCTGCGTCCATCTCCTTCCTCAGTGCACGCTGTTCTAATTTTTTCTCTGCTCTAGAATAGGAAAGAAGATTTTGGAAAATTAGCACTGTCAACTATATTCTATTGTATTAGTCTCAACATCTCCAAGTCTGATCATACACTATATCAGTGGTTCTCAACCACAAGGCCTTGACCAACTGCCACCCTGTGGCCTCCCTCCCCCTAGGCCTCGACTTAGCTGCAGACCCCTAACTTCCCACAATGCCACCTAACCTCCCACAGTGGTCCACAATGCTCCCTAACCTCCCACAGTGGTCCACAATGCTCCCTAACCTCTCACAGTGGTCCACAATGCTCCCTAACCTCTCACAGTGGTTCACAATGCTCCCTAACCTCCCACAGTGGTCCACAATGCTCCCTAACCTCTCACAGTGCTCCCAGGCCCCCTAGTTTCTCTCAGTACACACAAACCTTCCATAGTGCCCCTTAGCGCTCCGCAGTGCCCACTAGCTAGCTACAGAGCCTCCAGCCACCCCCCCCCCCCCCCTTAGTGCCTCCAATAGTGTCCCATGGTGCCCCCAGCCCCATATTACTATTCAGTCTCCCACATTGCCAGCCCTCTCCAGAGATCTATCCCTCACAGTTAACCCCAGCTCTATCCAGAAACCTCATTTCCTACATGATGGCCAAATCTGCTGCAGGGTCCCCTAACCCCCTACAGAATTCAATTTACCAGGCCCTTGTTTCAATAAGGATGACAATCAAATCATACTGTAAAATGTGATTGTACAATCTCTTTTAGATCTACCATCAACTTTGTATTGCAAGGGCCTTCCTGATTGAAGCCAATTGGATTGGTTGTTTAGGTTTGTCCTCGTATTTCATAGTTTTGGTAACTCTTAGGAGGACTGTACAGATATCCTACGATCAGATTGCATAGTTAGTACATGGTCAGCTTACGTAATAACTCACTAGACCGATTATTATCATCACTCACCCTTCAGGAATATTGATGTATTTGTGAGGGACTAATCCCCGCATCCCTGATAATTCCCCTTTCCACCAGTCCCCAGATGCTTTGCAGTAAAGTAGGATTGTGTCCCCCTTCTTGAAAGACAGCTCCTGCGTTGTCCGGGCTGAATAGTCAAACTTGGCTGTGGCCTCCACTGTGTCCAATTCTGGAAAGTACCAATGCGTTAACAGGAAGTTGCTAATTTGACCATTATCAGCAAATAATCTATAATAACACTAATGTAGGTAGAGTGCTAACACCTCAATTGCCTTACTATGAAAGTCAATAGCTATTCTATATTTATGCCATACAATGCAGGACTATTAGTCCTGCACTGTATGACAGGATAGCGAGTAGCGAGAGAGCACACACAACCTGAATATGGACAGTGAAGGAGAGCCCCTCCTTAACATTGCATTACAGAGTAAAACTTTTTTTGGACAGTTTTGGAGTTTTCAGAAAAGGGCATGTAAAAAGGTAAACAGCAATTCTTAAATATATATTTTTGCTATGTGAATGAGAACATGTAGCAAATAAAAAGTTGGTCCTATCACAGGCTGCAGAAGTGAAAATATACTTCAACACCTAAGATAGATAGATTAGATAGATAGATAGATAGATAGATAGATAGATAGATAGATAGATAGATAGATAGATTTTTACCGTCCTCACTGACACCTATTTCTTGGTGCATCTCCTGGTCACTTTCTTCAATGGTGACTTCCAGGGCTAATGTGTCACTGCAAGAAAAATGTTAAAAATAATTTTAGGAGTAATAAAAATCATATATTCTTTAACCCAGGCTGTAAAGCAAGCAAATAACTATATGTGCACTATAATATAGAGCTAGTGACTGGTCATGGTCACACACTCTACTCACCAGTACTCTTCATCCTCCTCCACCGTCATACATTTCTCATAGACAGGACCCTCCAGTTCTGCTTGTCCTGGGAATATCCGTTCTTGATAAATAATAATAGTCTTTACAACTTCATTGACGTGAGCCTGAACGGATACTGGATCCTCCCCCTCTGGGATAGAAACCAACGTAGGGCCAAAGCACACGGCCAGGTTATAGGGGTCCATCATGTTCTCATCACTGTATTGTGACAAACTTGACAAAACAGAAACAGGGAAACAAAGATGTGGACCTGTCATTTAAGATCAACCAGTAAAGGATCAGTTCATCAAAAACTTGCTTTTAAAGATACTGTAAATTACCTCCTGCATTTAACGACTGGATCAAGTTCCCATTGCTTATGTGAAAACACTTCAATGTTGTGGCCAATACATGGGATTTTCAATGTATTTTACATAGCAAGGAATGCAGCAGGAGAAGTGATACTATGTGGTTATATATACAGTGCCCTAAAAAAGTATCCATACCGCTTGAAATTTTCCACATTTTGTCATGTTACAACCAAAAACGTTAACGTATTTTATTGGGATTTTATCTGATTGACCAACGCAAAGTGGCACATAATTGTGAAGTGGAAGGAAAATGATAAATGGTTTTCAAAATTGTTTACAAATAAATATGTGAAAAGTGTGGCGTGCATTTGTATTCAGCCCCCTTTAAGCCGATACTCCTAATTAAAATCTAGTGGAACCAATCGCCTTCAGAAGTCACCTAATTTGTAAATAGAGTGAACAAACAGCATCGTGTAGGCCAAGGAACACACCAGACAGATCAGGGATCAAGTTGTGAAGTTTAAAGCAGGGTTAGGTTATAAAAAAAATAATATCCCAAGCTTTGAACATCTCACGGAGCACTGTTCAAACAATCATCCAAAAATGGAAAAAAAAAAAAATGAATATGGCACAACTGCAAACCTACCAAAACATGGCCGTCCACCTAAACTGACAGGCCGGGCAAGGAGAGCATTAATCAGAGAAGCAGCCAAGAGGCCCATGGTAACCCTGGAGGAGCTGCAGAGATCCACAGCTCAGGTGGGAGAATCTGTCCACAGGACAACTATTAGTCGTGCTCTCCACAAATCTGGCCTTTATAGAAGAGTGGCAAGAAGAAAGCCATTGTTGAAAGAAAGCCATAAGAAGTTCAGTTTGCGAGAAGCAATATGGGGGACACAGCAAACATGTAGAAGAAGGTGCTCTGGTCAGATGAGACCAAAATTTAACTTTTTGGCCTAAAAGCAAAACGCTGTGTGTGGCGGAAAACTAACACTGCACATCACCCTGAACACGCCATCCCCACAGTGAAACATGGTGGTGGCAGCTTCATGTTGTGGGGACGCTTTTCTTCAGCAGGGACAGGGAAGCTGGTCAGAGTTGATGGGAAGATGGATGGAGCCAAATACAGGGAAATCTTATGCCCCGTACACACGGTCGGATTTTCCGATGGAAAAGGTCCGATCGGAGCGTGTTGTCGGAAATTCCGACCGTGTGTGGGCTCCATCGGACTTTTTCCATCGGATTTTCCGACACACAAAGTTGGAGAGCAGGAGATAAAATTTTCCGACAACAAAATCCGTTGTCGGAAATTCCGATCGTGTGTACACAAATCCGACGGACAAAGTGCCACGCATGCTCAGAATAAATAAAGAGATGAAAGCTATTGGCCACTGCCCCGTTTATAGTCCCGACGTACATGTTTTACGTCACTGCGTTTAAAACGATCGGATTTTCCGACAACTTTGTGTGACCGTGTGTATGCAAGACAAGTTTGAGCCAACATCCGTTGGAAAAAATCCTAGGATTTTGTTGTCGGAATGTCCGAACAAAGTCCGACCGTGTGTACCGGGCATTAGAAGAAAACCTGCTGGAGACTACAGAAGACTTGAGACTGGAGCGGAGTACCTTCCAGCAGGACAACGACCCCAAATATACAGCCAGAGCTACAATGGAATGGTTTAGACCAAAAGATATTCACGTGTTAGAATGGCCCAGTCACAGTCCAGACCTAAATCCAATTGAGAATCTGTGGCAAGACTTAAAAATTGCTGTTCACAGACATTCTCCATCCAATCTGACAGAGCTTGAGCTATTTTGCAAAGAAGAATGGGCAAAAATGTCCCTCTCTAGATGTGCAAAACTGGTAGAGACATCCCCAAAAAGACTTTCAGCTGTAATTGCAGCAAAAGGAGGTTCTACAAAGTATTGACTCAGGGGGGCTGAATACAAATGCCCCCCACACTTTTCACATATTTGTAAAACATTTTGAAAACCATTTATCGTTTTCCTTCCACTTCACAATTATGTGCCCTTTGTGTTGGTCTATCACATAAAATCCCAATAAAATACATTTACGTTTTTGGTTGTAACATGAGAAAATGTAGAAATTTTCAAGGGGTATGAATATTTTTTCAAGGCACTGTATACTGTACACACAGTATTTATTATAGGTACATAGTTACATACTTAGTCATGTTGAAAAAAGGCACACGGCCATCTAGTTTACCCAATAAAAAAACAAACTAATAGAAAAATCTAATTGGCTGCAGTGGGGTAAACAATTCCCTCATGATCCCCCAGGAGGCAATTGAATATTCCCTGAATTAACTACCCCTGGTGTTATTATATTTTGTGCATTTAGGAATACCTCCACCCCTTTTTTAAAACAATGCCAGAACCAGCTTTTGAGGGAGTCTATTCCACATTTTCACAGCTCTTACTGTGAAGAAGCCTTTCTGTATGTGGAGGTTAAATCTATTTTCCTCCAGATGTAAAGAGCGCCCCCTTGTTGTCTGTAATGACCTGAAAGTGAATAACTCAACACAAGTTCACTGTATGGACCACTTACAGTATGTATTTATTTAACCTACAAAATGTGTCCATACAGTAATTTGCCTTTAGAACAGCATCAATTCTTCTAGGTAAATTTACACACAGAAGTTTATGAAAAAAAATCCCTACAGCTTTAGTCACGTCACTTGTAATGATGGATGCCCGGGGCAGCTGGATCCTGGAAGAAATCTCATGTACAGGGATGGCAGTCCTCTTCCTGATGCTGAACTCCTGGTACTGTAGGGTCTAACAGTTTTGGGTCTTCAGGCATCACAGCTTTACAGATAATCCCATAGGGACCCGCCCCCCAATCTTCCTCCATTGTTGCACTGCTTGTAACATGTTCATGTGAATGGGGGGAGAGTCTGATCAGTCACATGATGCTCTCTGACATTCACAGATCATTTTACAGGCAGTGTGATCAATGAAAGAACGCTTCATTGGGGGCAGAAGAAGGAGGGGGCATGTCTTTGTTTTTGTACTGCTGTCCTGCCTGAGGACCCCTAAGATGTTAACCCCTGCAGCACCAAAAGTTCACTGCCAGGAAGAAGACCGGCATCCTGGCATCACTGCACAGGAGAGTTCTCCAGGATCCGATTGCCTGCACAATATGAGACATATTACAAGTAAGTAATGTGATTAAAGTAGTAGGGAAATTATTTTTATTTAAACTTTACAACCACAGGTAGGTTGTTCCAAACAACCAAGAAAACTAACCACAGTTCTTTTGTGAATTTGGGCAGCCTCAGTTTTTTCTTTTTCATCTACTTCCAGATA
This sequence comes from Aquarana catesbeiana, assembly GCF_042186555.1. Classification (NCBI taxonomy): domain Eukaryota; kingdom Metazoa; phylum Chordata; class Amphibia; order Anura; family Ranidae; genus Aquarana; species Aquarana catesbeiana. The sequence goes on along the minus strand of NC_133332.1, from coordinate 260,162,536 downwards.
GATTCAATGATGTTGAGATCAGGGCTCTGTGGGAGCCATCCATTTCTACCAGGACTCCTTTTCTCTGAAGACAGTTCATAATGACTTTGACTATACATTGTATGCTGCTGCAGAATTAATTTGCGACCAATCAGACCTTGATGGTGTTGCATGATGGATAAGTATCTGCCTGTACTTTTCAACATTGAGGAGACCATTAACTGTGATCAAAATCCTAACTCTGTGCAAAAATACAGCTCTGGACTTCCTTTTGTTACAGCCAGATTTTTTAAATTTGGACTCATCAGTTCAGAGCATCTGCAGCTATTTTCCGCACACCAGTGTTTTGTGTTTACGTGCGTAGGCGAGTCAACTTGGTCTTGTTTCCAGGTAAGCGGTATGGCTTTTTAGCCACAAGTCTCCTATGAAGACCACTTATCTCTGGATTGTAGATGGGTATACTACTTTGACACAGAAGTCTGAGCTGATGGTACCACTGGACATCTTACAATTCCAATGGGAAGTCAACATGACGTGCCTTTCATCTGCTCCACCTAGTTTGCTTGGCCGACCACTGCGTTTTCAGTCCTCAATGTTGCTTGTTTCTTTGTGCTTCTGCAAACGTACCTGCACAGCACATCTGGAAACGCTGGTCTTTCTTTAAATTTCTGCTTGTGAGAGAATTTATTGATGTAGTGAGACCACCCTGTGTCTTGTACCGTGCTCATTCTTGCCACATTTTTTTTTAACTGTCTTCAGTGCCAGTCTCTTTCTGGACATTTTTTTTTCCACTTGATTTTGTTGAATAACTTCACCTTAGGGGTGAATCTTATTTCAGTCACTTCCGATAATCAAAAACAATTTCTATTTTCATTGACTGTTTGCATGTTGGTTTCTATTTTACATTTTTTCCACATATACACAATAGCGCAACACTTATTACTTACTGTTATTCATTAGAGAGGATATCCTCTTTTGTGTTTGCTGCTCACATATTTTATTTATTTTTTTTAACACATTTTGCAGGGTTTCAACTATTTGAAGAATTCTTTTTGATGAAACCTGCATGTTATCTTGTTGATCACAAGCATCTGTTTAGTATAACTGTTTAGGTCTGGTTCACACCTATGCATTTGTGTGTATTCAGTTTTGCAGAAACACACTGCAGTCCATTTAACATGGTTTCCTATGAGTCATGTTCACATCTGTGAACATTTTATGGAAAGGACCGGGGACTTTTTTCTGGTTTTTGGTTCCATAGACTTCAATGGATCAAAAATGTGTATTGAAAAATGCAAAATGCACCTAAAGTATGCAAGCTGCAACCTGCACAAGTGTGAACCAGGCCTGAATCATAGATTGGTCAATATGTCTGCAAAATCCTTAATTGTGTGTAAGTGTACCTGGGAGAATTAATGCTGTTTTAAAGACTAACACACCAAATATTGGTTAGATTTTTCTGTTTATTTACAAATTGCTTATTTTATTATTATTTTTTTTTTTTAAAGCATCCTCATTTTACTTTTTTTTTTTTCTTTTTTTTTTTTTCTTAAATGTTATAAAACACTAGAAGAAATGCAGGAAACCACATGACTTGGCACACAGCACGCATTGATGAAAAAAAAAAATGTGTGTACTCACCATAAAACCCATTATCTTGGAGTCTATAACAACGGAAGTCTTTACCTTCAGGCAATACTGCAGCCTGCAGGAATATTGGACTCTAGCAAACAAAAAAACTGTATGCCAGCCCAGGTTATAACCCCCCCCCCCCCCCTATTAATAGCATGCCTTAGTTTTGTAGTAAAGCAGTCCTGAAAGCATGATCATAAACATAAAAGGATGAGAGAATGGGATCTGTGTCCTGGAATGGACTCAGAGAAAGGGATTTTACATAGAGTACAAAAATCCTATCTTTTTTTCTCAACCACTAAGGGCCACAGGACTTCTTTACATTTTTGAATGACTAAGAGCACTTCAACTGATGGGTGGACAACACATCAAATGATTATTAACAGTCCCAACATGAACAATAGAAATCTGGGGAATGCTTGCAACTCAAAAACTACACCTGGTTAAACTTACAGAATGTGGACAGAAAACCTTGTGGCAGCCTTGCATATCTGAGAAACAGATTTGCTTAATGCTGAAAAGCTCGGGTAGCACTCAGAGATAACTTGACTGGAAAGGGTGAAAAGTCTGAGCCACCTCTACATGTTGGAACCATAAACAGGTGCATCTTTATGGAATGGCAAAAAGGAACCAGTCCTGAGAGAAGCAGTGATTGAGAGATTCTCACAGCCCCAACCACATCCAGATAAAAGACGGAAATTTCCTTTTGGAGAACAGGAGATGGACAGAGGGATGGAAGAACAATGTCCAAGTTAATGTGAAAGGCAGAAACTACCTTAGGCATGAAGAAGGTCCTGGGCCTCAACACCACCTTGTGGCTATACAAAACCTTCAGACACTTTCCTCCTAGAGGTAATGGCTATGGCTACAAGGTGATGTTGAGTTTCCAAAGTGCAGAGAGAACCATATTCAGATCCCACGGAGACACAGGGGAACGGACCTGGGGAAGTTCCAAGGGAGCCCCTCTGTACAAAAGTCTGAGAGGCCAGTAGTCCACGAGGCAGAAACCTGACACCTGGTAGTGACGACAGCCAAGCACTGGTCCAGACCCAGCTGCAGGACAAAGAGGATTCATCCCATGGAGAAACTTCTGGGGTGGAAGCCCTGAGAATCACACCAAGTGAAATATGCCTTCCGTGTCTGATGATAGACCTTGAAAAAAGTAGAATTACTTACTTTTTGCATCATAGGAATCCCAGATTTTGGGGTGCCCCGTCCCTCAGAACCTGAGCTTTAACCGCCATGTTGCTAGCGCTGTGAGTAATGCCAATTTGGTCATTGGGACAGAAAATTATGACGATCCGTCAAAGCTCAAGGAGCGTCTGCCAGGAGTCTTGGCATACCATATTTGCCTTGGCCAGTCTGGAGAAATAATGATCACCAAAATGCCCTCCATATAGATCCTGCAAAGTAGACAAAGATGAGGTTTCAGGGCAGTAAAGGCATAGATCTTAGTGTACTTGATCCTCAGAGCAACCAAAGCCTTCACTGCTTCCAATTAGAAGATTCCCGTATTTTGAGACAAACCAGTCAAGGTTCAGGATCCATCTGAATCACTGTAAAATCCTGTGGAATGTTCTCTCAACAAGATGTTGTCCAAGTATCCCACAATGGGGATGTCAGAAGAGTGCAGCAAAGCTAAGCAAAGAAATGACTAATGCGCTGAAAAGATGCAGACATGTAAGCTTAGCATCTTTGATATCAACAAAAGCCAGAAAGCCTCCCTGGTGAAGCGAGGCGAGGACAGATTTTATAGATCCCATGTGGAAATTTTGGACTCAAATGAAGAGGTTTAGAGCTTTGAAACCCAATATGGATTGAATGCCCATGTTAGGCTTGGGAACGGTGAGCATATTAGAGTAAAACCCTTGGAACCATTCTGCTACAGGAATTGGGGCAATGACACCTTGATCCAGAAGACCCGAGAGTTCTCAGTGGAGATCTGGTAATCTGTATGGTGGCACAGGAAGGTTTGGGGTGAGAAACTCAGGAGGGGGCAGGGAATAAAACTCCAGTTTGTAACCCTGGAAAAAGAGATTGTACCCTGCGCTGGCCTACAGTTATGTTTTCCAAAGTCCAATCCTTCTGTAGGCAGCAGTATACCCAAAGGTTAAAGACTCCCTATGTCCTGTAATTATCAAGAGAGAATTTTTTTCTCATTGATACCCCTTATAGTCCTTTGAGTGCCCACATAACTTCTGTGTCTGCATGGGCACTTGGTCCGTTTTGATTGACATGGAGTGCAGGTATATAATATATAGGAGACATTTAAAAGGTAAGAGTTTTTATAAAGGGTTTCCACCCTGCAATGTCTATTTGGATTAATTTGGATATCCTTGACTTGCCAATACAGATGAAAAAATACTACATCTCTCTACTTTGGATGTGAAAAATATAAAAAGCCAGTTAATTTTCCTTGTTAGCTGATGGAATTATCTCTGCAATCAATAAAGGCATGATCACCATGTAACCACACTTAAGTGTAAGTGTTTTATTGCAGTAGTGATCTCTTTATGGTCTAATGATAAAGAATAGTCAATAATCCACTGAAGTATGGCAGGCCTTAATTGCATGCCAAGTGCCCTGGGGAGGGGGTAATATATGTGCATGTGTGTCTCTAATGCCTTTAAAAGCTATGTATGCTGCTTTCAAGCTACCAGTGAATTATGTTTTGTCATTGCATTAATAAATTCTGGTAAAACAATCAGTAAACACATACGAAATAGAAAAAAAAAAATCCTTTTCCAAAATTATTTTTATATTCTCTTGCAAGGAGGCTTTGAACTTGTTGAAAAAGTTGGACTACTGCAAAAAGAGTCCATTCCCTAGCACAGCCCCATCTTCTTGAACATCATAGCCCTCCACCCAAGGCTGTATCCTGGCCTAGGCCGACAAGGCCTAGGCCTAGGGCAGCACTTTGCAGGGGGGCAGCACGGAAAGAGTCCACGCCGGCTTGCGTTGTTAGTGTAGCGCCAGTCTTATGGGGTGGACTGGGCTGAGAGGCAAATTATTCTAGCACCCCCATAAAGCGGCCGCACTGCTTCCGGTATGCAGGCGGCTGGCATTCCGCAACTGTGGAGGGGGGGGGGGAGGCAGCTTCTAATTTTGACTGTACTATCATCCTGGACCACAAACCTTCCTCACTGTGCTCTATGTTTTCGGCTGCACCATTGGCATAGTTATATCTTCTTAGTCCTCTCCATATAATTATCAGAAATTTGTGCTTAAACAGAACTATAGGCAACACTTTTTTTTTCATTTTATATAGAGTAAGGGAGGGTTATAGCCCCTGTCAGTTTATTTTTTACCATCCCTGTCCCATTGCAGAGACTTCCCTTCCCTTCCTGCCCCATAGCCAAACAGGGAGTAAGAGGAAATCTATGCAAATTAAGTGAGTCCACCCAACCCAATAAACTAGAGTTCTCCATAAGCGTCAGAAGTCCATCACCTTAGGACTTTTGGAAAAAACAGAGGACTCCCAGAGTAAGGAAGGGTTAGAAGGTAGGCACCCAGGTGGCATGTGCTCAAAAGCTTTGCCAGTGTCCAATCACCTGAAGGTAGGGACCTGTAACCTAAGGTCTATAAATACTCAGACTCAGCCAGTGTCCTGTACTGTACGATAAGGTTTATATCACGTTTTTCTTTCTATAATTGTTTACAATGTCCTCCCAATATGCCCCTGTGCAGCAGCGCTCTGAAGACTATGTAGCACTAACCAACAGAGGGGCTGCTGAGAATAGATAAGTCACACCCTAGCTGCCTCCCAGCATCAGCAGCCCCAGGAGAACTGTAACCCTCCAAGCAGAGGAAAGAACACTCTGAGCAGGCCTCACAAAGATTTATCCCAGCCACCTTCTGGATGCCTCCTTCCAGGGATTGGCTGTATGATTAATATTCGTTACTGGATATTTGACTCTCCCTGTTCTATATGCTGGAAACTTTTCCCAGAAGCAGGATGGAGAAATCAAACACTCAGCTTAGAAAGCCCTAGCCAAACAACAGATTACTGCTCCACTGACTACAGTAAACCCAACAACTAAAATGAGCCTAACTAGAAGAGGGCACTATATCCAGGACTTCTATCTCCGGAAATCAGGCACACTCCTGCCAAGTGACAACTACTGTGCTCCAACAAGCAATGCTTATGCTCCCTGAGAAGCCTGCTGGAGCCCAAGTAAAAAAAAAATAAATTAAAAAAGACATTCAAAACTTGGAGTTTAGGTTCTGTTCACCACAGTATGCAGCTAGACCTTTTAGGTACAGTGCAGCTAGACCTCTTAGGTAAAATACCATCCTAATGCTTTATAAGAAAGCTTTTTCTATATTTTTTTCCTTTAGCTTTGTGTACGTACTGCACTCCAAACTGCAATCCCTAAATCAAACCCTTGGCACCTTTAGTGATTGACATCCCAGCCACCCAAATAAATTATGTCTGTTTTTTGCAGCCATTTTGCTTTGGTACATATTGCAATTTAAAGCCAAGCAGAGTCCATTAACGGTCTATGGTCGTGTTAACTCCTGGGTTACTTACTGGTTTAGAAAGGCAAAGAGGTATCGTAGTACAAGTGTGACAGTGATGGGCAGCTGTTGCACCAGCTTCTTTAGGGGAACTACTCTATCTTGTGTCTCCAGCTCTGCGGAGAAAGAAGGACAGTGAGATTACACATTATATTTATAACAAGTCATACCTACATATATAAAGAATGTTGAAAATTACATATCCAAATCTATATTAATATAAGGACAACCCCCTGCCCCACTGGTAAGGTTCCCCCCTCCCCATGTCAAGGATATATGTATGGCCTGCATCTATCTACACTGTGTAGCATGGATGGAGGAATCTGTTAGATTTTGCATGCTGAACAAAAAAATAATAATCTAAGAGTACACTAGTAAGGCCAGCCCAGCAATGTATAATGAAAAAATATGGTTGCTCCTATAAATATACTACAAACACACTTAAAAATTTAAAAAAATGAAGCGCTAGAAACGCTGCTAATGCAATATGGAAATAGTTCCAAGTTCCAGTTGTGTCAGTAGGCAAAGTTCATTCACTGCTGAGACCAGACCAGGGTTTAAAGGGCTCTGGTCTGTATCAGTGTGGACAGCCAACTGTAAAGAGCAGAAGCCACTCTGGATATGGGTGAGAGAGAGAGGAGCGACGCCTCTCTGAGTGCAGTAGGTAAGTTAAAATTCAATGTTTAATAAAAGTAAGTTTAACTCACAACTCACATATCTATGCCTTATAAAGGAGCATGCATGCTCCGAACGTGAGCTCAACCACGCCTCCTGTCCATCACCGCTGAGGAGCGACTGTCTTCAGCCTCGAAACCTCGGGAATCACCAGAGCCGCCGGGAACTGCTGACCAACACCGCTGCCCAGCTGGACTACAGGAGCCCAAGCTACTTATGCCATGCACATTATATCTCACCAAAATGTGAGTTGATCTTTCTTTTATTAAACATTGAATTTTAACTGACATACTGCACTCAGAGTGGTGCTGCTTCTCTCTCTCTCTCACTTAAATACACTTACTGGTACACTTAACATGTTAGCATTTATTTATATTAAACTGATTGCACTTGTATATGTAGTAAAAACCATTAAAAAAAAGAGCATGCTACCAAGTATGTCCTGCAACCAGTTCATTGGAACATTTATCAGCTTGATGAATGAGAACAGATCTTGGACAGATTACTATGGATCACAGTACATCATTCCCCTTTGTATCATATAAATAAATGGCCAGTCCACCCAAAACTGGTATTTTGTTTTTTGGTGGGTTTAAATTACTCATTGCCTTCCTATAGCCCTCTTGGACTCCTGTGGTGATCTTCCTAATTAAGTTCCAAAGTTTTGGGAACATGCCAGTGAGTGAGTCAGTTCAATGGCATCTATAAAGAATCTCTAGTCTATATTAAAGACATCCTTTTTACTCATTCAAATATGATATAAGGATATGCACTCACGGAGACTGCACAGCAGATCATGAAACATTTCATTAGGAAACAGTGGCTTCTCCAGGCCTCTGAAGTACAATTTGAGAACCCCGGCTACAGAATCCACATCGTTTCCAGTGTAGCTGGAGTCCAGCGGGTCCTCACCTGTCAGGAAAAAAGGGGACACCATGTTAAATGAGAACTCTAATCAGAACAAACTTCCCGTAAACTTGCATATTGTAAGGTTTTGTGTACTTAAAGCTTTACAAGGTTACAAATCAGGGGTTAGTAGGTTGTAGACATTTTGTTTACTGCAGGTTGAAGAAAGATAAGCAACCCAGTATGAGGAAAAGAAGAGAAGTAATCGTGCACTGCACAACAGGAGACTAGATTTAGGACCAATGTACACATAGAATGACAGCGGACACAGGGACTAAATGCTGGACAAATGGAATGACCAATGGACTCAAGGAGCCTCATTAGGCAAAACAAATGCTGGCGGCACACATGACATGACCACTGGACACATGGAGCACACACTGGACACATGGATAAACTTGCACTGTACACAGAAACAGACTCCACTGGCACAAGGACAGACCACCATATTGCAAACAGAAATAGACTACAAATAGACAGAAGGACAGACCACACAGGAACTATCTAAGGACTAAGGAGTGAAATCAATACTAGACACAAAGAGCAACTACCACTGGGCACAGGGACAGAAGGAAAGACCTCCACTTAACACAGGCATCAACCACCAATGGAAATATTGACAGTTCAACATTGGAAACAGGGAGCAAGCACTACCTGACACAGAGCATCCACCACTGGACGCATGGAGCGAACACCACTGGACACATGAACAGACCACCACTGGACAAAGGGATTGACCACCTCAGGACACAGGGAGCAACCATTACTGGCTGCAAGGACTGACCACAGCTACATCCAGGGATGGACCACTACTAGAAATAATGAGATAAGGTATGCACTCCAAATACAACAAAGTGGCAAGTAACAGCTTAGAGCAATGGGCCCTCATTGTACTGGTGTGATTTGCACCATGTTGATAATAATATAATAAATTATAAAAATACAAGTCATTAAAAGGTCAAAAGGAAAGGTCAAAAACAGGAACTACACAAAACATGGTCACACAAATTGACAACACTGACAAACACAAAAAAGCATGGTATTTATTAGGAAAAGTTCATAATAGAAGAGTTAAATGGCCACCACTACCACAACAAGCATAAATTCACTGCCATTCCAATCAAAAACTGCCCACCACCACAGCTATTGAAGGACCAGTATTATAGCAAGGGATTGACTACCAAGGTAGCTAGGAAATGACCATCACAGAAACACTACAATTAGGGAGTGATGACCAGATTAACTCCAATATAGGCAAGAAATGGCACCACATTAACACACTGACTGTAGTCTGACAGTGATCAACACTATAGATCAAGGAAATGATCATTACCATAGCCAATCACTGGCTCCCCTAGAGCCAGAGAGCGATCCCAACTGTACACACCGCTAGACCCAGAGAGTGATTAGCACCGTAGCCACCTCTAGACCCAGAGAGTGATTATCACCGTAGCCACCTCTAGACCCAGAGAGTGATTAGGACCGCCACCTCTACACCCAGAGAGTTATCTCAACCACAGCCACCTCTAGACCTAGAGAGTGATTAACACCATAGCCAACTCTAGTCCCAAAAAAGAGACCCTAAATGTAGTCACCTATAGAACTAGAGAGGGATCCCAACCATAGCCACCTCTACACCCAGAAACAGATCCCAAATGTAGTTACCTATAGACCTAGTGAGTAATTCCAGCTATGGCCACCTCTGGACCCAGAGAGACATCCCAACCATAGCCACCTCTGGACCCAGAGAGACATCCCAACCATAGCCACCTATGGACCCAGAGAGACATCCCAACCATAGCCACCACTAGACCCAGAGAGACATCCCAACCATAGCCACCGCTAGACCCAGAGTGTGATCCTAGCCATAGCCACATCTAGACCTACAGAGCAATCCCCAACATAAGCATCTCTAGACCAAGAGACTGAGCATCTCTAGACCCAGAATAACCAGACAGGTATCACTATACCACAAGCAAATAAAAGAAAAAATACATTGAGAGCTTTTCCAGTAAAATAGGTCCCGTTAGTTATGTATTTCTATTGCAGACCACAACAGTGCTTATATGCCTTACTGAATATTATTTTTACACAATTTATCTGAGTATGAGTTCCTTCCTGTTATCACAGCAGTACCATGCAATGGAATTACTGGCAGGAAGTGTGTCTACTATCAGAGAGAAGTATCTTTCCCCACAATCACACATATATTTAACGTATATTTAACATATCTTCAGTTCTGATAATCTGATGTTTCACATATGTCACATATTTGTTTACTGGTTCCTAAATGACACTAATATCATGAACACAGTCACATATATACATTTCACTTACAACAGGTTTCAGTAGGGAGTGGTGATGTCCAGGGATGCAGTGACAGAGATGGAATAAACATTCTGGTTGGGAACCTGAAGACTGATGAGCCAGCCTGTGAAGGGCCTTATATCAGAACTAAAATGTAGAACTGTATTTTTGGACAGTGGTGAGCCCATGCAGAAACTGACATAGAAAACCAACCTCAGAGGAGGAGAGAAATCTGTCAGTGTTGCTAAGTGTTCTGATATAAATGAAATGTTTTTTGTATTAGAGAAAGACCGCAGAGGAGAGTTCAGTAGTAGCGGCAAGATATTAGAATAGTTTGATCTTGGCATAAATATTGGTAAAGAGTTAATTTGCCATATGTGACTGTGTTCATGATATTAGTATCATTTAGGAACCAGTAAACAAATATGTGACATATGTGAAACATCAGTTATAGCTCATTATCAGAACTGAAGATGTGTTAAATATATGTGTGATTGTGGGGAAAGATACTTCTCCCCTGATAGTTGACATACTTCCTGCCAGTACTGATCTAAATATCTAATAATAATAATGAATAATAATTTCTTACTGCATGAACAGCAAAACCCGATTTCATCAGCAAGTGCAAATACACAGTGGTCCATATAGCGAACTTGTAGAGTTATTCACTTTCAGGCTATTAAAAAGGACAAGGGGGCACTCTTTACATCTGAATGATAAGAGATGTAAGCTTCACATATGGAAAGGCTTATTCACAGTAAGAGCTGTGAAAATGTGGAATAGAACCAGTTCTGGCCAGCTTAAAAAAGGGCTGGATACATTCCTATATGCACAAAATAAAACTGGATAATAATTATAGGTAAGAACAGCAGAGATTGTTGATCCAGGTAATATCCAATTGCCTCCAGGGGGATCAGGAAGAAATTTGCTATAGCAAATTGGACCACAATTTAGTGTTTTTAGCCAATTCTCTAGATCAACTTTGGGTATAGGATTCTGTATATGGAGGTTTTATATTATTTAATTAATTTATTCCATTCATTAATTTTTTTTATTGGTTGATTTAGACAGATTTGGGCCTTTTTTAATCTGACCAACTATGTTACTATGTAACTTTGTGACACTGTAGGTGAAATAAAGAAACATGCCTCCCTCTGCCAGAGATCTTACTGTTTGAAGAGTAAAGAAGTCTATAGAGGATGTCCTTTAATAACAGGATCATTTATTAAAAGAGAAAAACAATGTGTTACACTATATATCAGGAAAAATTAGGATGAAGCACCTGGCCCAAGGAGCATCCAACACTGTGCACTAAATGAATTAAGCTCAGTAAATGAAAGTCTCTAAAAAAAAGTTGTCCATTGTTTTTCTATGGCTATTTTAGTGATTTTTATAGCATAAATATAAGAATAATGCATTTTAGTGACATGAACATTTTTAGAAACTAGCCTTTCCCTGTGCATATGCTAATTAACTTGTTGGGTTGGTTCATGAGCTCAGGAAAGGAAGTAAGGCTACAGGAAGTAAGTGGAGGGCAAAAGGATTTGAAACACAAGCATGTGCTCAAGACAAAGGATCAGTACTGATTGTTTTGCAAGGCTCCAAGCTACAAGGAGCAGTCTGGAGAGATCCTACAGCCTGGAAGAAGACTGCATCACCAGGAAGAACCAAGATAATGTGTTACTAAACCTAGCACGCTGCATTCAGTATATCTGGCCTCCCACAGTACACAGAAATGCAATTATTTTAGTAACTATAAACTGCTAAATACCTTTTCTCATCAGCAGTTGGAACAGTCTTATCACTTCTATCAGTGGCTGGTTAAAGTTTGTAGGAGTCGTCTGCCTTGATTGTCCTTTGAGGCTGCATGACCCCTGACCCTGCTGATCACATGCACTCTCCCAAGAAAAAAAAACTCTCTAGCAATACACACCAAACTGAGCATGTGCAGCTTGCCCCCAAGGCTCTTTTCCATCAGCCGATATAAGGAATGCAACAAGAAATGTAAGGGTGCAATTAGGGCAGCTAAGATAGAACAAGAAAGACACATAGCAGAGGGAAGCAAAAAAAAATCCCAAGAAATTCTTTAAGTATGTAAACAGTAAAAAAGGGAGGACAGGCCATATTGGCCCCATAAGGAAGGTATTGAATTTATTTTTCTCCTCAGTCTTCACGAGGGAATCTGGGGGCTTCAGTAGCCAAAACTGCAGTGTTCATCCTCATGACACATCACAGGAAGCACCTCCATGGTTAACAGAGGACAGAATTAAAATTAAACTTGGGAAACTTAACATTAAAAAAAAACGGGACCAGATGGCTTGCACCTGAGGGTACGTAGGGAATTACCAGACCATTGTTCCTAATTTTTGCTGACAGTCTACTAACTGGAATGGTACCAGCAGATTGGAGAAAAGCCAATGTAGCACCAATATAAAAAGGGCCCAAAATACATAATTTTTTGCGGAAGGGAGTTTAACAAGACACATGGCCACTCATTAAAATTAGAGGAAAAGAGAGGTTCTTTACTATAAGAGCGGCAAGGATGTGGAATTCCCTTCCACAGGTGGTGGTCTCAGCGGGGAGCATCAATAGTTTCAAAAAACTAGATACAGTCAGGTCCATAAATATTGGGACATCGACACAATTCTAATCTTTTTGGCTCTATACACCACCACAATGGATTTAAAATGAAATGAACAAGATGTGCTTTAACTGCAGACTTTCAGCTTTAAATTGAGGGTATTTACATCCAAATCAGGTGAACGGTGTAGGAATTACAACAGTTTGTATATGTGCCTCCCACTTTTTAAGGGACCTAAAAAGTAATGGGACAGATTAACAATCATCCATCAAACTTTCACTTTTTAATACTTGGTTGCAAATCCTTTGCAGTCAATTACAGCCTGAAGTCTGGAACGCATAGACATCACCAGACGCTGGGTTTCATCCCTGGTGATGCTCTGCCAGGCCTCTACTGCAACTGTCTTCAGTTCCTGCTTGTTCTTGGGGCATTTTCCCTTCAGTTATGTCTTCAGCAAGTGAAATGCATGCTCAATCGGATTCAGGTCAGGTGATTGACTTGGCCATTGCATAACAGTCCACTTCTTTTCCTTAAAAAACTCTTTGGTTGCTTTCGCAGTATGCTTCGGGTCATTGTCCATCTGCACTGTGAAGCGCCGTCCAATGAGTTCTAAAGCATTTTGCTGAATTTGAGCAGATAATATTGCCCGAAACACTTCAGAATTCATCCTGCTGCTTTTGTCAGCAGTCACATCATCAATAAATACAAGAGAACCAGTTCCATTGGCAGCTATACATGCCCACACCATGACACTACCACCACCATGCTTCACTGATGAGGTGGTATGCTTTGGATCATGATCAGTTCCTTTCCTTCTCCATACTCTTCTCTTCCCATCACTCTGGTACAAGTTGATCTTGGTCTCATCTGTCCATAGGATGTTGTTCCAGAACTGTGAAGGCTTTTTTAGATGTTGTTTGGCAAACTCTAATCTGGCCTTCCTGTTTTTGAGGCTCACCAATGATTTATATCTTGTGGTGAACCCTCTGAATTCACTCTGGTGAAGTCTTCTCTTGATTGTGGACTTTGACACACATACACCTACCTCTTGGAGAGTGTTCTTGATCTGGGCAACTGTTGTGAAGGGTGTTTTCTTCACCAGGGAAAGAATTCTTCGGTCATCCACCTCAGTTGTTTTCCGTTGTCTTCCGGGGTCTTTTGGTGTTGCTGAGCTCACCGATGCGTTCTTTCTTTTTAAGGATGTTCCAAACAGTTGATTTGGCCACACCTAATGTTTTTGCGATCTCTCTGATGGGTTTGTTTTGTTTTTTTCAGCCTAATGATGGCTTGCTTCACTGATTGTGACAGCTCTTTGGATCTCATATTGAGAGTTGACAGCAACAGATTCCAAATGCAAATAGCACACTTGAAATAAACTCTCGACCCTTTATCTGCTCTTGTAAATGGCATAATGAGGGAATAACACACACCTGGCCATGGAACAGCTGAGCAGCCAATTGTCCCATTACTTTTGGTCCCTTAAAAAGTGGGAGGCACATATACAAACTGTTGTAATTCCTACACCGTTCACCTGATATGGATGTAAATACCCTCAAATTAAAGCTGAAAGTCTCCAGTTAAAGCATATCTTGTTTGTTTCATTTCAAATCCATTGTGGTGGTGTATAGAGCCAAAAAAGATTAGAATTGTGTCAATGTCCCAATATTTATGGACCTGACTGTAAGCACCTGAACGACCACAACATACAGGGATATACAATATGTGTGTGACATATAATCACACACATAGGTTGGACTTTATGGACTTGTGCCTTTTTTCAACCTCACCTATTATGCAACTATGATAGATTGGGGACTGTGGAAGAAGGGGAGGATCAGAGAAGACAGGAGCAAACAGCCTTTTTACACAATGCAAAGGATTAACCCCTTAGGTTCCACAGTGAGTATAACAAGCATGTTTTTCTATATACACGGACTGATTTTACTGTTGTGGGTTTAGTAACATTTTAAGTTACTATTTAGTGTATACAGATTGCATACATTGCCTGTGCTAATTTTCTGGTAAGGATAGAAAGTTTGGGCATGTGTATAGTGTATGCATATTTTGTGATTCTTTGTATGCCAATGAATTGTTTTTCCTACAGTTGTATGTACAGCATTGTTTTGTTTAGTAAAACACATTAATATACTACAGAGTTTTTTTATGCTTCTTTGCTTTTACCGCAAAGAACCTTAAAAGATAATGCGAAATATCCATACACCTCAGAGAAAATATCAGATGCAAGCAATGTCTGCTTGTCAAGAAAAGGAGTCAAAGAAGAGAAAATGCCAATATAGGGCTGGCATGACAGGGGTTAAAGGTGCTTGGATCAAGGGTAGTTTCTATGTGTTTGAAAAAGAAGAGTTGGCGGAGACTTACTCGATTGGTGTCCAGGTTAGGAACGGGTGGAGCCGCAGTAGGGGTTCTGACAGGGAGTGGCAGGGGGTCTTTAGTTGGAAGGAAGATTGCTTGGGGTGAAAACTTCACTCCCACCCAGCCCTCTTTCAGGTTAGTATGGGCAGAAAAGGTACTATGTAGGGACCCAGCTGAGGTATGGCTCCCAGTTGTTTGGATGATTGTTTCTGCAATTTGTTGTCTCCGAGTTGGTGGTGCTGCGGATGAGGGCCTAAGTTAAGTTGGACGCAGGTACTTTCCTCTCTTGATGCCTACTGGGACCTTAGGGTTCCATTTATACTGTTTACGGTGCTATTTATTTAGTTTGTTAATAAAAGGCTGCTATGGCCATTTAACTCCAGCTTGTCGTGTGTGGTTATTCATCGGTAAATAAAGTGGTGATGGTCAAAGCAGACTGGAGACACGCCATCTTTAGTACCCTTGTCAGGGTTTTTTCAGCCAGATTCATGAACAAGCATTAAAGTTCATGTCTCCTCCTATTGAGGAAGATGGAGATAACATAATAAAAGGTGGTGCCAGCTCATCTCTATGAAGGAGCATTTGGTCAAGGTTACAAACCAATGATCAGTTGTTCCCCTGGAAGGAGAAAATGAAGCAGCTCAGCACCTGCTGCAAGGTTTTTCCAGCCAGGATCTCCTACAAGGCACCTGTGCCACTCCATGCCACTCATCACCTCCAGGAGAAACAGGACAGGAGGTGTAAGGGGAAGCCCTCTTGTTAACTTGGCCTTGTGACACTTACCACTAAACCTAACTTTTTAACTCAACTATTGGTGCTATAAAAATCCTGTATAATAATAATAAGAATAACCTCCTGAAGTTAAACTTATTAGCATACCTATACTATGGTGCCAATATCTATTAGGACTGAATTCACAAAGCTAACACACTAGGATAAATACCCTTATCTTAAAAAAGTGTCAGTTAAGTCCAATGAGATCTGAAAATTATGGTCACACGGCTGATAGTGCCTTAGGCTTATGTAACACTTTGTGAATTGAGTCTATTATATATTGTTGTAGCATGCCAACACTAGCACCAGCAGCCTATCAAAAATCGTCTTTATCAAAATACAATGCAACAAAAAAATCTGTGCTGAAACATTGGTTTTAATGAAAGCAACTGGTCAATGAGGTTAAATATTGTCTTGCCAAAAAAAAAAAAAAAACATAAAAAACGACATATACAGTCCATTTCTGCAATACAGGCACATTTTTTCATGTTTTATACCTTTTAAAAATATGCACATACAAAAAATACCTGTTGATCCTGCATGCACCCAGCTTCTAATTTTCTGTTAGAGCTGACAACATGCCTCTGCTGAACTGAAATCCCGTGAAGTGTTGTCAGCCTGAACCAAACTCCTCTGCTGGATTACAGATCCCCTCCCTTCTCATCTCTTAAAATAAGGGGGTGTTCTGCAGTCCATAGAGAATAGTATGGCTAACAGCACTGCTTGGGGTTTAAGTAGAGAGCAGGCACGGTGTTGTCAGCTCACTACAGGAAGTGTGGACAACATTGGATTTTTGTCAGGATCAAGAGGTTTTTTTTTCCTGTGCTTGTAAATGAGATAACATATGGTGAAATGTGCATGCATTACAGAAATGTAGTTTTTATATTTTTTTCACTTCGGTATTCTACCCAATTACTATGATATTGAACAGAAGATCATTAGGTACGAACTTATCAGAAGTCCCTCAGCTCCTCAGATCTCTGTAAAAATATTCCAGCGTTCATCACACAGATATGACTTTAGTTTGGGGCACTGACCTCTCTCGAAGGCACTGCGGATCTCATTGACCTGGACTTGGGATCCTGGGACACGGAAAATACCTTCATGCTGTAAGCCTATAAAGTTGGAGGATATACCAGTCACAATTACAAAAAAAAAAAAAAAAACATAAAACAATAAAAACTTCACACAACAAAAAAATTAGGTAAGAAAATAAAAACTTGTTTTACTTTAACTTTTTTTTTTCTTATACATTTCTTTAGTTGCTTCCTGGTTTCTGGCCTAGGCCAAAATTATGTCATACATCGCAAGAATCTTAATGGACATTTTTTTCTGTCATCTGGAGGAGTTTTCTCAGCTAAGCACACCCTCTTGCCTGCATGTTTGAGTTAAGAAATCAATCAAAAATAAATTGTGCTAAATTAAAAATGTAAATAAATGATGAAAAAAGTCTATATACATAAAAAACAAAAAAGACCATGTAGTGACGTGATATCCAAAAGGATCCCTTAATCATGGATGATTTCACCAAGAAATTGTGACAGTGAAAAACACCTCCACCTCATGAAATGGCCACTTACCAGCTCCTAAGACCTCCTATCATGCGGAACAAGGAAAAATACCCCCTAAATGAGACTTTAATGGACCACCAACTCTGTGATAAAAAATATGTATTTTTAATAGTATAGAATAAAAAGACATGTGCCATCTATATAATACATAAATACATCAAATGAAAAACAAAACATCAATACGCAAGTACAGATCATCATATGTACTCTCCAAGGGATGGTGTACCCTAATACCGACGCGTTTCCAGTATTCTGATATCTTCATTAGGGGTTGAGAGTTGGGTATATTTACATATGTTTTAATTCCATTGGAATGATTCCATGTCCCAGGAGCACCAGAGGCGATTCAATCGAATAAAAGGTTAAATGGACGCCAGACCACGGTGATGGAAGATTTAAGATGCGCTGGTGCAGGCACTGACACAGAGGAGGAACGCCATACACTGTACCCGGACAGCCACAGGACACATTGAACTAGGGACGTTTGGATATTCTCCGCCCGTTACGCAGCCCACATTCAAAGCTCTAACGACAATCTGTCCCGTGCACTTTTCATGAATATTTACTGATGCTGGAAACATAGCGCATCTTAAATCTTCCATCACCGTGGTCTGGCGTCCATTTAACATTTGCTCCTGGAACATGGAATAATTCCAATGGAATTAAAACATATGTCAATATACCCAACTCTCAACCCCTGATGAAGGCATCAGAATAGTATCAGGGTACACCATCCCTTGGAGAGTACATATGACGATCTGTACTTGCGTATTAATGTTTTGTTTTTCGTTTGATGTATTTAATTATCATGTAGACAGCACACGCCTTTTTATTCTATATTATTAAAGATACATATTTTTTATCACAGAGTTGCTGGTCTATTAAGGTCCCATTTAGGGGGTATTTTTCCTTGTTCTATTGTACCAGGGATGGGACCACCACACTCTACATCTGATATGGTGGAGGTCTCTCTTTTTTCTCCTATCACGGGGGGGGGGGGGGTCTAAGACACTTATGGCTATATACCCAGCCAGGGCCTTTGGTCATCCAGGGAGATTGTGCTATTAAGCCTCCACAGCCCAATGGACTCGATCACAGAGGGGTTCCAAGGGAAGATAAAACCTCCATAGTGTAAAACCTTAAGGTTTATTTAGGTAAAAAAAAAGATGTTGCATTACATCAACAAACTGTTAAACTTGCAGATAAAAGACAAGCTGGCTGGCTCAAAATACAGCCTGTGGTCTGGGACTGGTGCAAACGCGGTGACGTCAGCATGTCGCTCCTCCCTACGCATTTAGTCACAGATGACGTGTCTTAGACCCTCTGTGATAGGTCTTAGGAGCTGGTAAGTGGCCATTTCATGAGGGGGGGGGTTGTTTTTTACTGTCATGAATACTTGGTGAAATTATCCACAATTAAGGGATCCTTCGGATATCACATCACTACATGGACTTTCTTATTTTTTTATGCATATAGACTTTTTTCATCATTTATTTACATTTTTTTAACTTAGCACTGAGTTGGACATTTTGATGATAGGCAACTCCTATCTTCATATTGATTAGTGGTTCCAAATTGTTAATAACTACTGCAGTAGGGAACAGACACAAAAGATACACTCAGCATCTTTCCAAATTATTATTATATTATGACGCAGTTGAAGGTTTTTATACACATGATTACATAGGTATCACATTAATATTACAATTGAATAGGCTTTTTTGAAAAGTGGCTGATTGAAATCTACGGAAGAGAGACATTCTCGCAGCAGTTCTCTATTGAAAGAGCGCATAGAGTCCCGTTCAGGCCCCCACAACAAGGAAATCCCCCAAGAGCCCTACTGCTGAAATTTTTAAATCATAGGGATAGAATAAACCTTTTACGCAGGGCTAGAGAAAAAGGGAACATATTCTACAATGGAGCGAGAATCTCAATATACCCTGATTTCTCCCCGGGACTGCAAAAGTGTAGAGCGGAATTTTTAAAAATTAAACGTAGCCTCCAAGGGTATGATGTAACATATGCGCTTCTTTATCCTGCCAGACTACGAGTGAATGCACTTGGAGGAAGTCAGATTTTTGACTCCCCCGAGAAGGCACTGTCATGGTTGGAGGAAAAGAAGGACCAGTTACCATTGAAATAAAAAGGGAGTAGGGCAGAAAGAGTATAGAGCAAGGGAATAAATATATACACGTAAATATAAAGATATATATAATAAAATTGGAACCACCATGGGGGGAGGGGAGTGAGGTGGGGAATACACATGGTTAGATTGAACCAGAAAATAAGTTTGTACGTGAATGGAGGAAGGGCGGGAAGGGTGGAGGGTAAGAGTAAGGAAGACAGGGGTGTGTGTAGAGTTGGTTTTGGAATAAAGGGAGGGTATGGGACGGTCACTAAAAAAGCCTCTAATGGTAACCTAGAATGGAGTGGGGGGGGGAAGGGGGAGGGTTTTTGGTGGGAAGGGAAGGGGGATGGGTGGGGGGGGGGGGGGAGAACACAAAACAAGGGAGTATATAACGTATAAGAATGTAAGGAAATGCTTTGTACACTATTTATTACATTTTCTCACAGGACGGTACACCAGGCACAGCATAGTTAGGATAAGTATAGGTCAAGGAACTGAGATATGAGTTTAAAATATTTAGTTAAAGGTGGAGTTAGAGCAATTTTTAGTTGTTTTATTAATAGTGATAGGAAGGGTTTGAGCACTAAAACACAAAGGGTAAATACGTTGCACAAATTAATGGGATATAATGTTTTATTGTTCTCTATTGTACTCTTTTTGGTAAGACTGGTAAAATTTAAAATCCCCTTTCTAGTAAGGACTATATACAGTAAAAATCAGGTTAAGTGATGATGATGAATATTGGATCGTGGAACGTTAGGGGTTTGGGAACCCCTGTTAAAAGAGCAGCGATATTTGATAGCTTGGATACATACAAAGTAAGAATAGCCTGTCTGCTGGAGACGCACCTAACAAAAGACACCAAAGGATATATGAGGAATAGGAGGTATAAATACCAGTTTCACTCTGTGCATACTTCATACTCGAGAGGGGTCTCGGTACTAAATGATGGGGAGGTGGTATTCTCTTGCAGACAGTGCGTATTAGATGAAGAAGGGCGATATATTTTCATGCATTGTACAATAGAGGGTCAAGAATGGGTACTAGCTAATATATACATTCCCCCCCCCCTTTAGAATGGAGATATTGTATGACCTATTGGAATTTATAATGGATAAGCCGGGCCTGCCAGTTATAGTGGTTGGGGACTTGAATGTAGTTATGGATAAAAAAATAGACAGATTTCCTCCAGGGAAACAGAGCCAGGGAGCACAAGAAAACCGGATGTGTCAATATCTACAAGAAGTGGGACTATCCGACATTTGGAGATTACGGAACCCAGGAACATTACAGTACTCATGTTACTCGAGTTCCTACTCTACCTTATCAAGGATAGACATAGCACTGGGTAATGAACTAGCAGGGCAAGTAATACAAAACATAGAGTATCATCCTAGAGGGGTGTCAGATCACTCTTTAATGACAGTTGAAGTAAGCCCAAGAAACAAAAAAGAAGGTAGAGTATGGAAATTAAACCCGGCCTGGTTGGAAATTATGGAGGATTCGGAAGGGATTGTATCTGAGTTGGACGAATTCATAAGGTTCAACTCGGATACTGTCACAAAAGGGGTGATGTGGGATACGTTAAAGGCATATTTGGGGGGTCTACTGATTCAGAAAGTGTCCAAAATTAAAAAAGCTTCACGGGACTGGTAGGATAAGACTAGGAGAGAGTTAATGGAGGCAGAGAAGGAGTATGTGAAAGAACCCTTACCTGATAAACAAAAAGTGTGGGAGAAAAAACAACAAAGTTATAAAGAGGCAATACTCAGGAAGGTAGAAAATAAAAGACTGTTCCAGAGACAAATTATATATGGGGAAGGAGAAAAAGTAGGGAAGATGCTGGCCAGTATTGTTAAAAACAGTTTCCCCCCCCTCCACGGTCTCAGTAATTAGAACTAAGAGAGGTGAAATAACATCCCAGAGAGAGATAATTATAGATACCTTTAAAGAATACTATACGGACTTATATAAATCCCGAGGGATCAGGGAGGGAGAGGAAATGGACTCCTTTTTTAATAAGATAAGTATACCAGTAATTGGGGAGGCAGATAAAGAGGAACTAGAGCGACCGATCACACTGGAAGAAATTAAAATGGCAGTAGCAGAAATGGCCAATAATAAGTCCCCGGGAACAGATGGGCTACCAACAGAAATATATAAAAGCTACGGGGAAATACTGCTTCCGGAACTCCTTAAAGTATTTAATTGGGTGAAGGAGAGGGGGAAATTGCCATCATCAATGACTGAAGCTATAATTGTCGTATTGCATAAGGAGGGGAAGGACCCATTGGAACCAGGATCTTATAGACCCATATCCCTACTCTGCTCCGATGTTAAGATACTAGCAAAGGTCCTGGCAGGGAGGTTAAGAAAGATCATTCACAAAGTAGTTCATCAAGATCAAACAGGGTTTATCCCAAATAGAGCAACAAGTATGAACATCAGGAGGGTTTTTCTGAATCTTCAGATACCCACAGATAATATGGGCTCGAGAGCAGTTATGCTGCTTGACGTGGTAAAAGCGTTTGACAGCGTAGAATGGGAGTACATCTGGCGGGTACTAAGGGAGTTTGGGTTTGGCCCCTCCTTTATTAACTGGGTAAAAATACTTTATAATGATCCCAAAGCAAAAGTAAGAATTAACGGTGACTATTCATCTGAGTTCCAACTAGAAAGAGGTTCAAGGCAAGGCTGCCCCTTGTCTCCTTTAATATTTGCTCTGGCAATGGAGCCACTAGCCATATTAATAAGGCAGAATAGGATAATAAAAGGATTCCAGAGAGCAGAAGGGGAAGAGCGGATCGCATTGTATGCGGACGACGTTCTCATATTCTTAGGTGACCTGGAGGGATCCCTTAACCAGGTGTTGGAAATACTCTCAGGATTTGGAAGAGTATCGGGCTTATCCATAAACCAGGAGAAATCGGTGTTGCTACCAATAGATCCTGTGGGAGAGAACGTCCCAGTAAGTAATATACATATGGAAATAGTAGAGTCAACAAAATACTTAGGTATAAAGTTAACAAAAGATCCAGGGGAATATTTAGATAAAACTTGACCCCCCTGTTGAGGAAATTTAAAAGCAAGATTGAAATTTGGAGAGGTTTGCCTTTGTCAGTGGCGGGGAGGTGCAACCTGATTAAAATGTTGTGGCTTCCCCAGCTATTGTACGTTATGCACAACTCCCCAATATGGATAAGCCGGAACTGGATTAAAAAAATAGATACACTATTGAGAGATCTCATCTGGAAAGGGAGACCTTCTAGGATAGGACTACAAACCCTACAACTGTCATCGCAAGAAGGGGGATTAGCGGTGCCTCACCCAAGGGGCTATTTTTTGGAGGCACAGATGCAGCACCTGGGGAGAGGCTCCGGTCCTAACGGCCATAATAGGAGAGAACTGATGATTACGGGAGCACCCCATGGGACAGTGACGGAAGTACTTGAGGCGAACTCCTTTTTGCACAAATCCCCAACGATTAAATTGATGAAAAAAGTATGGAACACCATTAAGGCCATGAAAGGAATGGGAGGTCTGATGAAATGCACTCCACTGTGGAACAATAAGAACTTAGAGGAATTAAAAGAAATAGGGAAAATAAAATCATGGGAAATGAGAGGGATAAATAAATTAGCCCAGTTGTATAATCAAAATACCTTAAAAACATTTGGATCACTTAAGGAGGAATTTGGTATCCCAGACCATTCATATTTTAGTTACCAACAAATTAAACATGCTTTGAGCAGACAGTTTGGAGGACAAGGGCCAGTTTGGAATAGGTCTATCATATTTCAAAAATTAGACATGCCGGGTGGACACGGGGGGCCCATAGCCGAAATGTACCCAGATATATGTAAAAGTATTATAGAGACTCCAGGAAAACTGAAATGTAGAACTAAATGGGAAGAAGATCTGGGAGTAATCTCGGATGAACAATGGAAAGAGATATTGGTGGGAGGTCACCAGGTTGCAATCTCACCAGCTCAGAAAGTCTCACAATTAATGCTATTACATAGGACATACTACACTCCTAAAAGGTTATTCAGGTTTGGGGGGAGGAAAGATGACAAATGCCCTAGATGTCAGGAATCGGGGGATCTAATGCACATGATTTGGAAATGCCCGAAGCTATTTCGCTATTGGCATGAAGTGGTGGAAACGTTAAATAAGATCCTCTCTTTAGAACTTAAAATAGAGCCAAAACTATGCATCTTGGGAGTAGAGGGAAATATAAGAAGAGGAAATTTTAAAATTAAAATAGTAAGAAGATGCCTATTCCAAGCAAGGAAGTTAATAGCTTTAAGATGGCAGGCAAGAACCCCCCCCCCCACGAAGGATGAATGGATTAAAACGGTAATAGAAACAATGTGGAAGGAAAAAGTAGTATACACGAAGAGAAAGAACCTGAAAGAATTTAAAAGACTTTGGAACCCTTGGCTAGAAGAATTGGGATACCCAATGTGAGGGAATGATAAGAGAAGCAGCCTTATGGTAGCTAAATTAAGTAAGAAATAGTGAGGCATGGTTGGGGGAGGGGGGAGGGAAGGGGGGATAGGATGGGAGGAGGGCGGGGGAAACACATGGGGGGAAAATAATTAGAGTATACCTTCTCTGCTATAGTAATAGGTGTTTATAAATGTATATATAGTAGATATATTCAAAAATTGGTATGCTTGTTTTTAAAAAATTTTGTATAATATGGGAAAAAAATAATAAAGATTATGTAAACAATTGAACGTTTGTGGTAACAAGGGGCATTACATAGGCAGGCTAATTCTAATCAGGACTCGAAAGAATGCAAATATGTACAAAAAACATGATTAGTGCCGTGTGCACAGTGAGGGCAGTGTGCAATATATACAAAATAGAATACAATTATATACAGAACTTACAAATTTACATTACAGCACAGTTTGTTTTTGATTTTTTGCTTATGGTGTGTGTATCTCACATGAAAATTGCAGCTTGTATGGTCACATTCATTTTTTTATATCAGTCACATATTGGATAAATTTGATAGGGCTGTAATATTCTTTTTGATTTCTAACATTTGAGTTAAGAGCAGATGAATTCCATGAAGTAAATGCTACATGAATCCTCTGCCCTTACTCAAGATGGCCACAGCTCGAAATAATGGGGGGGGGGGGGGTGATTTCAAAGTGAATTATCAAAAAAATAAAGCATGGAGGCATGAATGGATGGAGGTGTTTGCTTTACATATTAAAATTATTATTATTAAATAGTATTTACAGTTTGTGGTGCTCAGATACAGTTTAGTTCCACCATTGTGTGAATGGGCCCCATAAAGTGTATCCAAGCACCAATATAGTATACTGTAGCTTGAGAAGGGGATATCACCGCCCCAGGTAGGTCAGACAAAGGTGGAAAACCTCTCCTCCAGTTTAGAAGCCAAGGTGCTGGCAATGCATATAGCAATCAACATTGAAAGAAGTTCTGCACAGCCGCAATCCAAAAAAGTATTTGCCTTTTATTCAAAAAACATCATCAAAAATACATGCCACAGCGGAGCTGAAAAAAGAGTTTACGCGTTTCACACTACAAACAGTGCTTAATCATAGCGAAGTATACAGTAGCTTACCGATCCCTAGAATTCGTGCACACCAACATTTACAGGCTTTCCAATGCCAAGCAAGCCATAGTTGGCACATACAGATGGCCATACAAGTGCATGGCTATACACAAATGTACTGGTGTAAATGCCGACGCTCCTAAGCATTTATCCACACGTGCGTACAGTGTATTTTCTGAATGCACCAGCGGGGTGCGCCTGCACTGCAAGGGATAAATGCTCATTCAGGTCTAGGGGCCACAAAAGACACTTCCACTGATCACTCCAGGTTTTAGAACCAGTCCCTGCAGCCTCTCCCCCCCCCCCTCCCCTCCCTATGCTGTCATCAAAACCAATGCAGAGCTCTGTATTGAGCGTGAGAATGCCAAGGAACATTCTACTGCCATGCATAGGGAAGAAGAGTAGAGCACCACCTTCTGGGGGACTGGAGGATCAGGTAAGTAAAACTACTGTTCCTGTCCCCTAAACCTAAACTAGCTTGTAGTGCGGGGGGGGCAGCGCCAGTGCGTGGCAGGATTTTTCCTTTCCCTGGTGATGAGCTTTAATTACATTTTATTGAACAAAAAAACAAAAAGAAATTCACTGGTGTTTTTCCAGCTTTAACCTGAGAGCCGAGTCCAGAACTCCTGTTAATTCAGGGTTGCTCAAGTCATGTATGTGCTATATGGTATATAGTGATTGGTAAAATAAAAATCTTTTGTTAGTTGCATCATTTGCAGCCAAAAAAAAGAAAAAAATCTTTGTTTTGCCAGATGTAAAAAAAAAAAAAATAAATAGATAACAGCGTTCCAAAAAGATTTTCTTACCGTGCAAATTTATGAAGCGGATGCAGCTGGACACGACCCGTGGAATGGCCTCTCCTGAGCTCTGGATGGAGAAGAGAACCGGTATAATATGTAACATATACTGCTCATATATGCTGATAACACTTTATATTTTTATTATAAATCTATTTAAAAAAAAAAAAAAATTATATATATATATATATATATATATATATATATATATATATATATATATATATATATATATATATATAGATAGATAGATAGATAGATAGATAGAGAGAGATCCAATTTACAGATCAGTAGCCATGTCATTGATGGTTTATTGCATCATATAAAGTAAATCCACCAATAAAACATGACATTTTAGGTGACATTAGGTGGATTTAACCACCTGCTGCTTTCTTACAATACTCTGTGCCCTGTGTGCAAAGCCACCCATTAGGCGAGGCTCACAATGTTGCGCTGTGGTAATGCATGGACATTAATGTGTGTTTTATTATGTGCCAATATACATTGCATTAAAGCAGAACTAAACCCCACTGATTTAACAGTTTTCCACAAGTTACATTCAGGGCATGCTGTGAATGATACTTGTCACAGTTGCTTGCGCTCTCAACTGACCTGTCAAGCCATCATAACTGATCACATGTGCAACACCACAGCAACTGCAGATCAAATAGAGGTTAAGATAAGAGCTTACTTGGCTGTAAAGTATAGGAGGGTTTAGTTCTGCTTTAGGGCAACCCATTTATTTAAATGGGCTTCCTACCACACCAAATCAAATAAAAAACATGCATGTATTTTTTTTTGTATTGCGGTGCACCACAACGCACAGCAGTGCCTTACTGTGCATTGTGGTGCACTACAAGGTGCATTGGGGTGCAGAACACAGCGTACCAACGCACATTTGTTTTCACAGATCATGCTAAAGCATGCGTTACTGCAGGGCAACAGTGTGAATTGGGATCAGGTTTAGCGTACCCGCACGTCTTCACACAGATCAAGGTGGTCATTCGCCCCCTGCTGGAATCTCCATAGGAATACCTGGAGTATACAGCCTGATCTGCAAGACTGCTTTGTTCAGCATGCAACCCCACAAAGAGAAAGCCAGAAAGCAGCGATTTTCCTGCCAGGGTTTACCATGGTTCATTACTGTATTTGAGTGAATGACTCTATAAAAGGTACAATAAAGGATGCAGGAAAATAAGGGATATTATTGGTATGCAAGCAATTCAATTTTAATACATATACAGGGCCTTGAAAAAGTATTCATACCCCTTGAATTTTTCCACATTTTGTCATGTTACAAACAAAAACGTAAATGTATTTTATTGGGATTTTATGTGATAGACCAACACAAAGTGGCACATAATTGTGAAGTGGAAGGAAAATGATAAATGGTTTTCAAAATGTTTTACAAATAAATATGTGAAAAGTGTGGCGTACATTTGTATTCAGCTCCCCTGAGTCAATACTTTGTAGAACCACATTTCACTGCAATTACAGCTGCAAGTCTTTTTGGGGATGTCTCTACCAGCTTTGCACATCTAGAGAGGGACATTTTTGCCCATTCTTTGCAAAATAGCTCAAGCTCTGTCAGATTGGATGGAAAGCGTCTGAACAGCAATTTTCAAGTCTTGCCACAGATTCTCAATTGGATTTAGGTCTGGACTTTGACTGGGCCATTCTAATACGTGAATATGCTTTAATCTAAATCATTCCATTGTAGCTCTGGCTGTATGTTTAGGGTGGTTGTCCTGCTGGAAGGTGAACCTCCGCTCAAGTTTCAAGTCTTTTGCAGACTCTAACAGGTTTTCTTCTAAGATTGCCCTGTATTTGGCTCCATCCATCTTCCCATTAACTCTGACCAGCTTCCCTGTCCCTGCTGAAGAAAAGCGTCCCCACAACATGTTGCTGCCACCACCATGTTTCACGGTGGGGAAGGTGTGTTCAGGGTGCAGTGCTTTGCTTCTTGGCCAGAAAGTTCAATTTTGGTCTCATCTGACCAGAGGACCTTCTTCCACATGTTTGCTGTGTCCCCCACATGGCTTCTTGCAAACTGCAAAACAGAACTTCTTATGGCTTTCATTCAACAATGGCTTTCTTCTTGCCACTCTTCCATAAAGGGCAGATTTGTGGAGTGCACGACTAATAGTTGTCCTGTGGACAGATTCTCCCACCTGAGTTGTGGATCTCTGCAGCTCCTCCAGAGTTGGGGTGCCTTCAAGAATGAATAGTAACACATGGGCCTCATGGCAGCTTCTCTGATTAATGCTCTTTTTGCCCAGACTGTCAGTTTAAGTGGACGGCCATGTTTTGGTAGGTTTGCAGTTGTGCCATACTCTTGGCCTTCATGAAGCAGTTTGTTCACCAAGGTTCTGTAATAAACCTCTGAGGGCTTCACAGAACAGCTGTATTTATACTAGTGTTAAATTACACACAGGTGGACTCTATTTACTAATTAGGTGACTTCTGAAGGCAATTGGTTCCACTAGATTTTAGTTAGGGGTATCAGAGTAAAGGGAGCTGAATACAAATGCATGCCACACTTTTCACATATTTATTTGTAAAAAAATTTGAAAACCATTTATCATTTTTATTCCACTTCACAATTATGTACCACTTTGTGTTGGTCTATCACATAAAATCCCAATAAAATACATTTACATTTTTGGTTGTAACATGACAAAATGTGGAAAAATTTCAAGGGGTTTGAATACCATTTCAAGCCACTGTATAAAAGCAGGACTTTTTTTTTCAGCAGGGACATGGCGAAACGCAGTTTCGACACCTCCAACGCTGAATGTGTGTATTGGCAAGGGGTGCTGGGGTGTAATAGAAGGTCTAACGATGCTGGCCGCTGGGGGATCTGTTGTTGTTGGAGAGCTCTATAGATAGGGGGGGGGGGGTCTATTGTTGCTAGTGGGGGATCTATTGTTTCTGGAGGGGGGGTAGTAGGTTGCTAGGGAGTCAATTATTGCTGGGAGGGATCTACTGTTGAAGGAGGGGGCTATAGTTGCTGGGTGCTGGAGGGTCTGTTACTGGTTGCTGGGAAATCTATTGCTGCTGGTAGAGGTCTATTGTTGTTGTGGGGGAATCTATTGTTGCTGGGGAGTCAATTATTGCCGGGACGGATCTACTATTGAGGGGAGGGTCTATATTGCTGTGTGCTGGAGGGTCTCGTATTACTGGCTGCTGGGAGATCTATAGTTTCTGGTGGGGGATTTATTGTTGCTGGGGGTAGTAGATTGCTGGTGAGTCAATTATTGTTGGGAGAGATCTACTGTTGAGGGAAGGGTTTATAGTTGCTGGGTGCTGCAGGATCTAATTATACTGGCTGCTGGGACATCTATTGTTGCTAGTGGTGGTCTATTGTTGCTGGCGGGGGGGGGGGGGGTCTATAGTTTGAGGGATAGTAGGTTTCTGGGGAGGCAATTATTGCTGGGAGGGATCTATTGTTGAAAGAAGGGTTTATAGTTGCTGGTTGCTGAAGGGTCTATTAAAACTGGTTGCTGGGAGATATTGTTGCTGGTGGGGGCAATTGTTGCTGGGGGGATCTGTTGTTGCTGGGGAGGTGTTTTGTTGCTCCATATACATTTCTTAGCACCACAAAATAATAATTGGTTTTGTATTCTCTAAAATGGGTGGTACTAGGAGATGGATAGGAGGTGGAACCAAGGGATGGTGCTTGGAGGTGGGTAGGGGTTGGAGACAAAGGGTGACTTGGAAGGGGGGGGGGGGAGTACCTGCACCTGTTCTCTGAGAAAAAAAGCCCTGTATTAAAGCATTTTATTTTTATTTATTTTTTTCTTGACATATATAGATTTTTTGTTAGGATCATAAAAAAAAAAATCAATTGCAATTATTGTACAGTATTCATCACAAATGGTCTTGCAGAAGCTGATTTTTCTCCAACACGTTTCTTGGAACAAAGCCCAATTTTTCAAGGCTGCACATGCAGTTCAAGTAACTGAGAACAATCTTATAAATAACACATGTAGATATCTTACATATATATTATAATAAATGCACAATTCCATTGTAATAGATCTATAGGATGATGGCGAGGTACTATAGGTGATGCACATTATGTACATTTGTTTTTTTCAAGATCATTCTCATTACTTAAAGCGGTTATAAACTGCAAGTGGTTAAAAAAAAAATTCCCTGCAAGACAATGTCATAATGTGCTAGTACGCATCACATACTCTCCCGGTCTTCCTTCCGGGTTTGTGGCTTCTAGCTACATAAGTGTCCAGGGGCATGATGACGTCGCTCCCGCACATTCGTGCGGAAGCTGCCGTTTACAGCACGGGCACTGAAGGTCCGGTACTATAAGCCGGACATTCAAAGTGCATGCAGCAGTGATGTCATTGGCTGCATGCACTCTGAATATCTCCTAAACAGTGCAAGTGTAGGAGATATTCACAGTACCTACAAGTAAGCCTTATTATAGGCTTACAAGTGGTGTAACAAAGTTTACTACCAAAAAAAAAGAGAGAGGAAATGGGACTTTATATGAGGCAAGTCATTGGATTGTTCAGTTTATTAAGAAATAGCAGATTACATTAAGGAAAGTATCAATCTGTAATACAGGACACAATCCAGTGTAATTCATTTGCATAAATATAAATATAAAACAATTGTACAGAAGAAAGTACAGAATAATAAATAAACATAAGATGTTTATTATTCTGTACTTTCTTCTGTACAATTGTTTTATATTTATATTTATTGCTTTTTTTGTTGTATACATATTAGGGATGGAGGCTTGTCATTGCTAGAATTATGTTGTGATAGGTCGCATCTATTATAAAGTTTACTACCACTTTAAGGAGTAACTCCACTTTTGTTGATGTAGCAAGGTCCCAGCAGAGGCCTAATAGTGACCTCCAGAGTCGGGGATAGCTGACATTCGTCTTTGTAGAGTGGGCTACCAGGCATGGCGGGTGTGATGCAAGATGGAGTGATGGGCGCCAGACACTTTTTGAATGCAAAAGAGATTTTATGTCTCTTAACAAAACTGTGGGAGAGAGGATTAGGGCCAGGACACCCTTAAGTAGATGCAATGATAATTGGCAGACTCCGAGACTTCTATAGGTAGACAGCTATATAGGGGAAGTCCTCCAGCCGGATACCACTTGTGTATAGGTAGGACTGCTATCTCCTATGACAACAAATCTTTTAACAGTCACTAACGGTAGTTGTATTTAACTCTTGGCAACACAGAATAGTTCTTCTATTACACTACAGTCTCTCACTGTAGGTTTTTACTCGCTGAGCTCACAGACTCTCACTAGACCTCCAGATCCAATCGCCACTGAATCTCCTGAGCTCTTCCACAGCTAGCACGCTGTATACTCCTCAAGCGTCACTCCCCTCTTATCCTGCTGGGTCCCTAGCTTGGAACTTGATGCTCCTCAAGCATCACCCCTGCTGTCCTGTTGGGTCCCTGGCTTGGCACCTGCTGAAGCTTTCCCCCTTCTTCACTGTCCCTGGCTGGTGAGAAGACTGCTCTGGTACTGGCTCCAGCTTACTCACTGTAGTCTCCAGTAACAAGGTGGACGGTCCCTTAGTGGCGACAGCTTCCCCTCTACCTCCGACCACAACTGGTTCCCCATCCAGCTGAAACTTCACAACTCGGTTGGACTCCAATCCTGCAGTCCCAACCCTAAGCTGCTTCTCTTGCTCCTGGATAGGCCTCAGGCAGCCTAGCAGCCAGGTGTCCCCGGGATAGGCCTTAGGCTTCAGGCCTAGCAGCCTGGGGAGACATAACACACGTCCACCCAGACAGCCATCCAGGTGGCACAGAACCCCGATCACCTGACTCCACCCAAATAAATAGGCTCTCCCAGCAGACCAAGGGACCAAAGAAACCCCTGCCAATTTGCTGAGACACCCCATCCATCCATAGTCTGACCTTGCTACACCCTTGTCAATCTAATGTCATCAGCAAGCACCACCTAGTGACAGAAGAGAAAAGGTACAGCAACCCAGAGTTACAAAAGAATCAGTGGATCTTCTAAATCAGCCAGGATGAGTAATACCTGACAAACTAAATTTATTAGCAACCCTGCCTAAACACCAGGGTGCATTCTTTATAAAGTCTGAATGCTGATGATGATCCCTCAACCCTGTATTTTTTTTGAAGGCCTTCTTTGATTTTATATGCATTTTTACATTGGAGTTAAGCCATCTAGGACTATTGTTTGCTCTTTTAAATGTATGCCTTCTAGCAAGGTACGTAGTTTAGGGAAGTTGGCTCTTTTGAAATTCTGCGCCTTTGCTTTCCCCTTATGTTTCCTATTTGTGCGATTTATACTGAAGCCAATTGACCTGTGATCACTGAAACCTGTTTCTGCTCTGAAGAAAAAGCTGTTTGTTGTGTGCAGGGTGAATCTGAATGGGAGTGACTTTTTTTAATTATTAATCAGCTGATGCACTCGCAGTAATCTAATCAGGAAAGTTGCAGTGTCAGTATCCCTTTTTTGCTATATTTTTTTTTCCCCACAAAAGTGGAGTTACCCATTAAACTGCATGCACATCCTTGAAAAAATTAACTTTTTTGTAAGAAACGCATTAGATAAAAAAATCAACATCTGCAAAATTGTCCATGAAGTATCCTGTACAATAACAGTGATGCAATTGACTTTTTAAGGTCTTAAAAACAATATATACAAGTCAAGAGACATTTTTTTTTATGTAGAAAAAAAAATACAAATGTGAATATTTTTATGTGTGTGTTAAATTCGATTTGCTCATATACTACAAATATCCCTCTTATATATACCATGTTTTTGAAATGATCATTTGGGGATTTAGGTGTTTAAATAACTCAATTATTTCCACAAATTTCCCATCACATTTTCTTTGTACAATAAAGTCAATTAACAGCATGCAAGTCAATTCCATGGATTGTGATAGGGGCAAGAGTGAAATACCGGGCTCCTCATAAGGAGTTATAGCCAGGTGGAATGTAAAGGAAATCTATACTAATCTAACAAATATATGGGCTGACATTCCTGACCCCCTTCTTAAAATACCAGTGACCTGGCAGCATCTGCCTTCAATAACATTAATTTTAACATAACATTTAACAATCTTAGCAATTCAAAAATAAAAGCGTAGAGAAGCAAGCAGACAGAAGCTAGAGTTACTAAGATGTACCTGAGCGCGGGACAGGTACCTCCGTCTCCTATACGCAGTGCAAAGGGAGAGAACAAAAAAGACAAAGGATTGATCTGTAAGAGGTTAACAAGCAAGTACAAGCAGCACAGAAGCTCAGATCCATGAAAGGCATGGGAAGGTTCAAGCAAAAGACCATTGAGCGGGCTTATTTATCAATCAAGTTCAGTGTGTACAGAAACACGTAAAGTGCAGTAACCTAAGGAAGGCAATCAGCAGTCATCTCTCCACTGATGGTGGCAATCTAATTGGTTTCCTGGGTTGCACATCCATATGGCCCCTTGCCGTCAAATGCTTAAAGTGTATGCAGACTCAGATTCTATTTTTCAGTATGTTTGGCTTCATAGCCCTATGTAAGTTTTGACCTTTAGAAAGTTGAAACTTGAAGGGGACTTTCAGGTTGTATGGGGGTGCAGATCTGGGGAGAGAGGAGTTTACCACCTATGTTGCAATGGTATTGACAACTATAGGTTTGTTTTATAAAAATGCACATCTTTGCCAAGCAAGAACAAATTTGTAAGCGTATTTCTGCCACTGTGGGGTTGATTTACTAAAGGCAAATCCACTCTGTACTGCAAGTGCACTTGGAAGCGCACTTGGAAGTGCAGTCGCTGTAGATCTGAGGGGGACATGCAAGGAAAATAAAAACCAGCATTTTTGCTTGTACATGATTGGAAGATAAAATCAGCAGAGCTTCCACTCATTTAAGATGTTCCCCTCAGATCTACAGCGACTGCACTTCCAAGTGCACTTGGATTGCACTTGTAGTGCAAAGTGGATTTGCCTTTAGTAAATCAACCCCTGTGAGTTTCTATGATTTAAAAATATATAAAGGGGAAATTACTAGGCATAAAGCATGAGCCACTCTTTTAAACTAAGAAAATTGAGCAAATCTTGTTCCTAATTTTAAAAAAGAACTTTTTATAATTAGGGGTGATCTGCTCTGTTTTCTATGCTGTATGCAAACTCAAAAAAGAAAAAAAAATGATATATATATATATATATATATATATATATATATATATATATATATATATATATATATATATATTAATGAGAGAGAGAGAGAGAGAGAGAGAGAGAGAGAGAGAGAGAGAGAGAGAGAGAATATATATATTCTATAATCTATATCTATCTATATATGTATATAGATAGATATAGATATGCATAGATATATATATCTATATATATATGTATAGGGAAAGTAATAAGTGATGCAAGCATAAAAGCTTGAGCCGCTTGTTTAAACTGAAAAAAATGGCGCAAATCCTTCTACTAATTTAAAAAAAAAAAAAATAATCATGAGTGATCGGCTCTGTTTTCTATGCTGTCTCTGTACCAGAGAGAAATGGCATAGAGGGCAGGATTGCTGGAGCGGTATTGTCCCTATAGGATCAGTGATTCCGAACACTGGCACCCTAGATGTTTTGGAACTTCATTTCCCATGATGCTCAATTACAACCATTAAGAAAAAAAAATGTATAATATATATATATATGTGTGTATAATACACACACACACACACACACACACACATACATACAGTATATATAAAAGGGGAGATTAAGAAAGAGTGCCACAGGTATAAAGCCTTCACTATTCTTTTAAATGGAGAGAATGAGCCTAGAGAAAACTGAGCCAACCTGTTCTAATTTTATTAAAAAAAAAGCCCTTTTTTTAAATTAGGAGTGATCTGCTTTGTTTTCTATGGCGTGTCTGTACCCGGTATAGGAGGACAGGAGAGACAGGCACATGAGCTTGCTAACACGTTTGTGGCAGACATTCACATCCCATATGCCAGGTCCACCCAGGTGGGGATCTGCGGCAGTTTTCTATATGGCAAACTACTGCAATCCCCCTTGTTATTTAGGCACAGAACCCACCCCAGTTTCTGGAATAGAAACTGGTGAGAGTGAAGCAGATAGACCTGAAACAGCTCTATAATATACAGTGCCTTGAAAAAGTATTCATATCCCTTGAAATTTTCCACATTTTGTCATGTTACAACCAAAAACGTAAATGGCTTTTATTGGGATTTTATGTGATAAACCAACACAAAGTGGCACATAATTGTGAAATGAAAGGAGAATCATAAATGTTTTTCCAAATTTTTTACAAATAAATATTTGAAAAGTGTGGCGTGCATTTGTATTCATCCCCCTTTACTCCGATACCCCTAACTAAAATCTAGTGGAACCAATTGCCTTCAGAAGTCACCTAATTAGTAACTAGAGTCCACCTGTGTGTAATTTAATCTCAGTATAAATACAGCTGTTCTGCGAAGCCCTCAGAGGTTTGTTAGAGAACCTTAGTGAACAAACAGCAAAATGAAGGCCAAGGAACACACCAGACAAGTCAGGGATAAAGTTGCGGAGAAGTTTAAAGCGGGGTTAGGTTATAAAAAAATCATTCCAAGCTTTGAACATCTCACAGGGCACTGTTCAATCCATCTAAAAATGGAAAGAGTATGGCACAGCTCCAAACCTACCAAGACACGGCCGTCCACCTAAACTGACAGGCCGGACAAGGAGAGCATTAATCAGAGAAGCAGCCAAGAGGCCCATGGTAACTCTGGAGGAGCTGCAGAGATCCACAGCTCAGGTGGAAGAATCTGTCCACAGGACAACTATTAGTTGTGCACTCCACAAATCTGGCCTTTATGGAAGAGTGGGAAGAAGAAAGCCATAAGAAGTCCCGTTTGCAGTTTGCGAGAAGCCATGTGGGTAACCCAGCAAACATGTGGAAGAAGGTGCTCTGGTCAGATAAGACCAAAATTGAACTTTTTGGCCTAAAAGCAAAGCGCTATGTGTGGTGGAAAACTAACACTGCACATCACCCTGAACACACCATCCCCACCATGAAACATGGTGGTGGCAGCATCATGTTGTGGGGTTGCTTTTCTTCAGCAGGGACAGGGATGTTGGTCAGAGTTGATGGGAAAATGGATGGAACCAAATACAGGGCAATCTTAGAAGAAAACCTGTTAGAGTTTGCAAAAGACTCGAGACTGGGGCAGACGTTCACCTACCAGCAGGACAACGACCCTAAACATACAGCCAGAGCTACAATGGAATGGTTTAGATCAAAGCATATTCATGTGTTAGAATGGCCCAAAGTCCAGACCTAAATCCAATTGAAAATCTGTGGCAAGACTTGAAAATTGCTGTTCACAGACGCTCTCCATCCAATCTGACAGAGCTTGAGATATTTTGCAAAGAAGAATGGGCAAAAATGTCACTCTTTAGATGTGCAAAGCTGGTAGAGACATCCCCAAAAAGACTTGCAGCTGTAATTGCAGAGAAAGGGGATTCTACAAAGTATTGACTCAGGGAGGCTGAAAACAAATGTACACCACACTTTTCACATATTTATTTGTGAAACATTTTGAAAACCATTTATCATTTTCCTTCCACTTGACAATTATGTGCCACTTTGTGTTGGTCTATCGCATAAAAACCCAATAAAATATATTTACGTTTTTGGAAAATGTCAAGGGGTATGAATACTTTTTCGAGGCACTGTATGCTTTGTTATTATGGCGCATGTCACTCACACCAATTTTCACACCATTATAACATCACTGGAGGCTTTGTTAATGCCCACCAAAGTGAGAAAGGAGTGAAGGCAATAAAGTGCAGCGTTGATTGCAGAATGTTTCCATTGTCTATTGCATGACAGAAAAAGAGGAAGTGATATACAGTACCATACGGGAAACAGAAGAGGAAGGGAAAGCAGAGATTAGATATAAAAAAAAAAGATAAAAGATGAAATAATAGATACTATAGTTAATGATGTGCACAGGATGCACACTAAAACAGAAACTGGTCTATTTTATAACAACTGGGGTAAAAAAATGAAGACATGAAGCCCATTCGTACCAATCAGATTGCAAAAAAAAGGAAAAGGGGCCACTGCTGAAAGGAAAGGAGTTAGTTCATAAAAAAAAAAAAAAAAAACCAGTGTGCAAATGTCTCATCATTTACACAGTCCTTACAAATAGTCCCTGAATGTGTTTAATATGTCTATTTTCCACGATCGTCAGCTCCATCTATTGACCATAATGTGGTATTTCACCTGATTGAGATATTTCAGGAAAGTACTGCATAATGGTCACTAGATGGAGCTGACGAAATAAACAAAATTACTGGGATTATTCATCACAGCTGTGTGAATGCTGAGCCATTTGCATAGCAGATTTCTTATAAATAGCACCCCCCCCCCCCCCAAGTTAAAGGCTAAAGTTGAAGGTTTTATGAATAGTCCAGTGCAAGACAGGCCTCCTAAACTTTGCCCCTGGACACATTTCACTACTACTGAGCTTTTTCGTTGAGTGAAATGTGTCAAAGGGAAAAGTTCAAGTGGTCCGTCTTACTCTGGACCATTTATTAAACTATGGCTTTTACTCCGGAGTGTGGATACTTTTAATTTTTATAGCATTAAAAACAGGGCTGTTGCCTATACATCCAATTCAATTTTATTTCTAAGTCTCTAATGTCCACTGGAAAATGAAAACAACTGTCTTATATATTTGTTTCCTATGATCATCAGCTCCATCTAGTGCCCACAATGCAGTATTTTACTGACTGAGGTATTTCAGGAAAATATTGCATTTTGGCCACTAGATGTAGCTGAGGATCATAGAAAATAAACAAATTAGACACAATAGGGGGGTTATTCACAACAGCTGTGAGAATGCACAGATTTTTTATTTTTTTTTGTATAAAGTAGACCCCCAAGTTAACAGCCATAGTTGAAGGTTTTATAAAGACATGCAAGACAGACCACATGACCTCTGCTACTGACACGGTTCACTTGTTTAAGATTTATTATATCAAAAAAAGTTCTTTGGTGTCTAAAGCCAAATTTAAAAAGCCAATACACCATCTGGGATATAAACTGAATATAGAATAAACATATATATTTTATAACATGGGACTTTAAAGGCAATATAAAATTAATACATGAAGACAATACAATACATATAAAAACAATATAAAATTGCATGCTAGCTGGCAAATATGTACAGTACAATATTGATTGCAGGCAGTGGCGTCGCTAGGGGGTGGCTTTTGGGGCTATAGTCCTGAATCTGGGGCCCATAGCTCCGAGTCTCTGCAGGGGTCCCCAAGGGGCAGGGAGACTCTCTGGGGACCCTGATGTAAGTGGGGGGCTCTCTGGGGATCCTAATGCAAGGTGGAGGCTCTCTGGGGACCCCGATTTTAAGGGGGAGGCTCTCTGGGGACACTGATTTAAGGCGGAGGCTCTCTGGGAACCCTAATGTAAGGGGGAGGCTCTCTGGGGACCATGATGTAAGTGCGGGGCCCTCCGGGGATATACACACAAGTATATTACTGTATATACATGTGTATGCCCACCCAAGCGTATGACTTTCTTTAATAAGACGCTATGGGGTCTAGCCCCAGATCTTTTGTAGACCTAGCAATGCCCCTGATTACAGGATAACCTAATTGTCCATTGTCAGACACTAACATACACTTTCCATAGTGCTTAACTTGTCTGCACCTTTGCCAAACCAGGACAGACCCAATGCGTTTCGGAAAATCCTTCTTTAGAGGTAAGTAGGGTAAGAGCCCGAATACCCTCAGGGGGACACTATGCATCCACTGAGGCCACCTAATGTTAATGGCAGGCACTTGATGTATGTTCAATTGTTGCAAGAAGCCAGAGTCTTAACTCCTAATAGATGGCTGTTTTTTGTTTCTTTTTGTACAATATGAAAATATATGACATACCCTACTTACCCTACTTACCCCCAAGAAAGATTTTCTGATACACGTTGAGTCTGTCCTGGTTTGGCAATGGTGCAGTCAAGCTAAACACTATGGAAAGTGTACAATAATATCTAATAGGACAGTTGGGGTATCCTGTAATCATTGTTGTACTGTACATATATGCCAGCCAGCATGCAATTTTATATTGTTTTTATATGTATTATAAATAAAGTTTAGTATTGTCTTGGATTGTATATTGCCTTTAAAGCCCCATGGGAGAAAATATATATTTAAATTATATTTATATTGTTTATTCTGCATTAAAATAAAGGATGTTGGCAATGTAATAGATTGAGTGTCCCAAACTTCATATATTAAACCAAATATAATACATACATTTAATGTACACAATATATATTGTTAAACCACAGACATTTTGTCCCTCCAAAGCCCCAGAATTAATAGCACATAATTGTTTTAACCATAGAGAAGTATAGTATTTACAAAACAGTAATCTAAATCTGGGGCTGCGGGGCAAATGACTCTTAAAATATAATACATAACTGCATGTTATATACTCTCCTATTAGCTTTTTATATTTGGTTTTAGACCCCAAAGCACATTTTTTGATACAATAAATATTTTTGCCGCAATAAAAGTATTTTTTAAGCTTCATTATTTTTGATTAGGTTAATATGTGCAGCACTTGGCAAATCACATTCTTTTCTTCTTCTCTATTTCTCAAAAGGGCACTAGAAAATGAAACAAGGAATACAAATCAACAAAGTATAAGAAATCAACTTCCTTTTTTTTTTTTTTTTTTGTGATCCAGTTGTCTTGACACAAAGAGGTTGGAGAGTGCAATATACCTGGTGCAGCTCCGCATAGAAACCAATCAGCTTCCAGGTTTTAATGTCAAAGTTTAATATTAGAAGCTGATTGGCTACCACACACAGCTGCATGCACCAGATTTTGCACTATATAGTTTTAGTAAGGGCCAGTTCACACCACTTGCAGTCCAATGCGTTTTTGTTTTTCTGCATCAAAAATGTATGGAAAGTAGTTTGTTTTTTTGTTGTTTTTTTAATGGCATAGTTCACACCAGTGGAAAAAAAACAAAAAGTGGTTTAACGCTGCGCTTGAAAACAGTGTATGATAAAGAAATTTTTAAATAAATCAAAAAATATATTAGGCTGCCAGCACCAACAAGTTCTATATACAAAGTTTTGTATATAGTTCACACCAGTGCATTCAGTTCCAGGGCTTTCCAAGTCCAGAAAAAAAAAAAAGTAGAACATGCTGCATTTTTCTACACTGGATTGTACAGGAACGCGGTAAAACAAAATAAAAAAATGCACTGGAATTCGATGGAACACATCAAAAACACAGCAGACCCTGGTACAATGGAAAAAAAAAAAAAGCATCTGGAAACACATCAAAAAAGCACCCGAATGCGTCAAAAACTCATTAAAATTGCGCATGTAGAAATGTATCCGAAACGGATCTGAAGTGCGTTTTTGTGGTGTAAATCAACCCCAAAAGGGAAAATAATATTATAAATAAAAAAAAATAACAATAATAAAAAGGTTATTATTAGTTACATGGTTAGTCAGGTTGAAAAAAAGATGCAAGTCAACCAAAAAATACAAATAAAATAAAATAAAAATAAAAAAAGATACAGTTCAACCAAAAACAAAAAAACAAACATACAATCCCATATGCACAATCCTTCACCTACAGTAATAGTGTTTTTAGTAATTATTACCTTTCTATTATTGTTATTATTTCAAAAATTTTAATGAAAAAAATCTAAGAAAAAAACAGCAAACTATGGTATATTTAAAGGTTAAACAATGAAAGAGATAAAAAAAAAAAAAAAAAAAAAAAGAAGATTCTACAAATAGCATCAGAAAGGCCTATGAACGGCATGTGAGATATTGAGATTATTCAAGCATTTGTGGAGGCATACAGTATAGAGAAGCTCAGATTATCAGATCATTCGGCACTGAAGTGGCAGAGGTTTGCATTGACAGATAGAGAGCTATGCAGCAAAGGCTTCTGGGAAGAGCGACACGGCAGTGGTTACCCCAAATATAACACAAGCTGAATCAGAAAGCAAAGAATATGGGCAGCACAAGTGGGAGGTACCTTCACAAACTCCTCCAAATCCCCGTTAAACAGTTTGTAGTTATATTGGGATGACGGTCGCTGCCTTTTCGCCCTCTGTGATTTACTGGTATTGGACTGCAGCCTGAAACCAACCGTGTGACATACAATTCACCCATACACAAACCTTGCTAAAATACATAGAATAAGCATCAAATACACCAAAATTTATGGCTATATTACAGGGAAATGCAAATCCTGGCTAATATCATCGTGTGCAGTAGTCCAAAATAACTACACTGAGGGGAAAAAGTATTTGATCCCCTGCTTATCTTCTACGTTTGCTCACTGACAAAGAAATGATCAGTCTATAATTTTAACGGTTGGTTTATTTTAATAGTGAGAGACAGAATAACAACATATATATCCAGAAAAACGCATTTCAAAAAAAGTTAAATTGATTTGCATTTTAACCACTTAAGCCCCAGAAGGATTTGTACGCTTAATGACCAGGCCATTTTTTGTGATACGGCACTGCGTCGCTTTAAAACTGGCAATTGCGCTGTCGTGTGATGCTGTACCCAAACAAAATTGACATCCTTTTTTTCCCACAAATAGAGCTTTCTTTTGGTGGTATTTGATCACCTCTGCGGTTTTTATTTTTTGCGCTATAAACAAGAAAAGAGCGACAATTTTGAAAAAAAAAAGCAATATTTTTTACTTTTTGCTATAATAAATATCCCCAAAAATAGAAAAATAAATTTTTTCCTCAGTTTAGGTCGATATGTATTCTTCTACATATTTTTGGTAAAAAAAAAAAAAATTGCAATAAGCGTATTATTGATTGGTTTGCGCAAAAGTTATAGCGTCTACAAAATAGGGGATATATTTATGGCATTTTTATTATTAATTTTTATTTTTACTAGTAAAGGCGGCGATCTGTGATTTTTAGCGGGACTGCAACATTGCGGCTGACAGATCGGACACTTTTTTGGACCATTGACATGTATACAGCAATCAGAGCTAAAAATAGCCACCGATTACTGTATAGATGTCTTTGGCAGGGAAGGGGTTAACACTAGGGGGCGATTAAGGGGTTAAATGTGCGTCCCATGGAGTGATTCTATCTGTGGGGGGGATGGGCTGCCTGGGGGAGGAGAGCGATCGTTGTTCATACCTAGTATAAACAATAGATCCGTCTCCTCTCTCCTGACAGAATGGAGATCTGTCTGTTTACATTGACAGATCTCCCATCTGACTCTCAGGAGCGATCGCAAGTGCCCGGCGGATATCGCAGCCGCCAGGCACGCGCATCAGCTCCGTCGGCGCAGGGCACGCCCCCTAGTGGTCTTAAAGCTGCCAACTTACAGCTACGGCGATTTGCCCAGGGGAACTAGCCTGCCGCAGTGTAACTGCGGCGGCTGGTCCTCTAGTGGTTAATGAGTGAAATAAGTATTTGATTCCCCATCAATCAGCAAGATTTCTGGCTCCCAGGTGTCTTCTATACAGGTAGTGATCCTTATCTTAGCTTGTTACCTGTATAATAGACAACTGTCCACAAAACCAATCAGATTCCAATCTCTCCACCATGACCAAGACCAAAGAGCTGTCCAAGGATGTCAAGGACAGGATTGCAGACCTACACAAGGCTGGAATGGACTACAAGATCATCACCAAGCCGCTTGGTGAGAAGGTGACAACAGTTGGTGCGATTATTCGCAAATGGAAGAAACACAAAATAACCGTCAATCTCCCCTGGTCTGGTGCTCCCTGCAAGATCTCACCGTCTGAAGTTTGCTAATGAACATCTGAATGATTCAGAGGAGAACTGGGTGAAAGTGTTGTGGTCAGATGAGACCAAAATCGAGCTCTTTGACATCAACTCAACTCGCCACGTTTGGAGGAGGAGGAATGCTGCCTGTGACACCAAGAACACCATCCCCACCGTCAAACATGGAGGTGGAAACATTATGCTTTGGTGTGTTTTTCTGCTAAGGGGACAGGACAACTTCACCGCATTAAAGGGATGATGGACAGGGCCATGTACCATCAAATCTTGGTTGAGAACCTCCTTACGTCAGCCAGTGCTGGGAAAATGGGTCGTGGATGGGTATTCCAGCATGACAATGACCCAAAACACAT
This sequence comes from Aquarana catesbeiana, assembly GCF_042186555.1. NCBI lineage: Eukaryota > Metazoa > Chordata > Amphibia > Anura > Ranidae > Aquarana > Aquarana catesbeiana. Next base: position 260,119,543 of record NC_133332.1, on the reverse strand, counting down.
GGCCAAGGCAACAATGGAGTGGCTCAAGAAGAAGCACATTAAGGTCCTGGAGTGGCCTAGCCAATCCCCAGGCCTTAATCCCATAGAATAAATGTGAAGGGAGCCGAAGGTTCGAGTTATCAAACGTCAGCCTCGAAATCTTAATGACTTGGAGAGGATCTGCAAAGAGGAGTGGGACAAAATTCCTCCTGATACGTGTGCAAACCTGAGGGCCAACTTCAAGACACGTCTGACCTCTGATTGCCATCAAGGGTTTTGCCACCAAGTACCAAGTCATGTTTTGCGAAGGGGTCAAATAATTATTTCACTCATTAAAATGCAAATCAATTTGTAAAACTTTTTTGAAATGCGTTTTTCTGGATATTTTTGTTGTGATTCTGTCTCTCACCGACCATTAAAATTATAGACTGATCATTTCTTTGTCAGTGGGCGAATGTACAAAATCAGCAGGAGATCAAATATTTTTTTTCCTCACTGTAGTCAAAGTCTGCCTACTGGAAAAAAAAAGGTTAAAGTTGAACTCCAAGCAGATTTAAAATACACTAATTATGCAGCTGTGTATTCTTTAATGCGTCATTGTATTTTTTTTTTAAAACAAAAAGTGTAAGCATTTGAATTTGACTTGGTATCTTTCTCTAGAAATCCCTGTACAGCAGAGCTCAGTTTGGGAGTGGGAGAAGCAAAAGGATGAGTAACGAGAAGTGTGCTGATAGGAGGAGAGAACAGAGTGACAGGGAGATGAGCCCATCAGTTAGCTGCTTCTTCTTTCACTGTCCAGTTATAGGCTGGGGGAGGGACAAGACCTGTAGGTGATACTAAACTACACAGCAGAGGAAAATCAGGTCTCAGGGCTATGCTGTGTGGCAGAGCCATAAATCTCAGGACTAAACGAGCAGGAACACAAATCCATTGGTAGATAAGACAGCTCTCTTATGCTGACTTTGTGTATTTACCTGTCTACCTGGAGTTTAACTTTAAATCTAAAAAATCTGCAAATTGCACTTTAAATAAGCCCAATACTAATCATTTCACTTTTTTTTTTTATTCAATTTTTTTTCTATACTTAAAAAATGTTATATGGTTCAGTAATGCTGAATTGCATCATAAATTTTCAACGTTGTGTGACATTTTTATCAAAATCCATTTTGCATTATGATTTTATTAACAGCGTTTTCTGAATTTGGCAGCACTATTAGGCTTTATCAAAAGGAAACTGGCAGTAATCCACAATATTCATCTTTCACTAAAATCTGATTGGTTGCTTATTGGGTACTGTAAGTACGCTGGAACAAAAAAGTTCACATTCACCACTGTTGAGAACTTTAAAATTTATACTTCTGTCCAAAATGTTTAGGCAAGTGTGAAAAAATGTTGTGAATTATGATGCTACAGAAATGTGCTTAAGATGCTTTCAGAAATAGACGTCTTAATCTTTTTTTTTATCAACAAAATGGAAAGTAAATGAACAGAAGAAAGATCCAAATCAAATCAATATTTGGCATGACCACCCTTTGCCTTCAAAACAGCATCAATTCTTCTATGTACACTTGCACACAGTTTTTGAAAGAACTCAGCAGGTTATTCCAAACATCTTGGAGAACTAACCATAGATCTTCTATGGATGTAGGCTGCCTCAAACCCTTCTGTCTCCTCATGTAATCCTATAAAGACTCAATGATGTTGCGATTAAGGCTCTGTGGGGGCCAAACCATCACTCCCAGGACTCCTTGATCTTCTTTACATTGAAGATTGTTCTTAAAGACATTGCCTGTATGTTTGCGGTCATTGACCTGCTGCATAATACATTTGGGGCCAATCACTAAGGTTCTCAATGTTTCTATGTTTTCCTGCATAGTTGAGTCGCTTAGCCTTGTTTCAATGTCGAAGGGATGGCTTTGTGGCCGCAGTTCTTCCATGAAGACCACTTCTGGCCAGACTTCTCTGAACAGTAGATCGGTGTACCTGGGTCCCAATGGTTTCCACCATTTCTGTGCTGATGGCACTGCTGGACATGTTCCGATGTGGAATAGAAGTAAGCATGTGTCTTTCATCTGCTGCATTAAGTTTTCTTGTCCTCAACGTTACTCGTTGAGGACAAGCACATCTTGAAACCCCAGCCTGCTTTGAAATCTTTAACTGGGAGAGACCTTGTTCATGCAGTATAATTATCTTTTGTCTTGTTGCTGTGCTCAGTCTTGCCATGGCGTATGACCTCACCTTAGTAGCAGAGTTTAGCGGTTTCTCACCCAGTTTTAAGCCTCCAACACAGATGTTTCTGTTTTAGTTAATGACCGTATTTCAATCTGCATATGAAATTGATGATCATTTGCACACGCTTGGTATAACTGGTTAATCATATACCCGACTCTAATTATGCATTATCTCTGACTTTGTGCAAGTGTGTAAAGAGTGCAAGTGTAAGAATTGATGCTGGTTTGAAGGCAAATCGTAGATGCACCAAATATTGATTTGATTTAGATTTTTCTTCTGTTTACTCACTTTGTTTATTTTTTATCAATTAAAATAAATGCAATTTAAAATATCTCATTTTGAAAGCATTCTTAGTTTACAGCATTTCTTCACACCTGCCTAAAACTTTTGCTTAGTACTGTATCCAGTACTCAGATAGCAGAAGCCCAGTAATAGTTAGACATAGAGGTGGAATTTTCAATATTTGGGTTCTAAGAAGCTGGATACTCTATTAATATTACCATAAAACACTGGTTCTCCTAGCTATATTCATTTTCAGTCTCTAATATTTGAGAGTACTAATGTCTTCCTAATTGACCCTACCAAGTCTCAAAGTCCTAAATCCAGGTTCCCGCAATAGAAGAAACATTAAACCCACCTCTCCATTGGCTTGTATCTCCTACCTTTGCTTCATTAAAGCGATGCTGCCTCCAAAAAGACACCTTCGGGAAAGTCAGATGCTTGTTTTCCCCTCCGCCTTCAAACTCTACATCACTCTACGTCACAGCAGCGGTGTTAGAGTTGAAAGGAGGAACCACAAAGCATGGTGAAAATTCCTGGAAGTGTCAAATGCTAAAAAGTCTTTCAGAGGCTGCATCACATGAATAGATCAAATGTAGGAGACATGGGCCACCGGAGAGGAGAGAGGAGAGTGTAATAATTTTTCTAGCGTAGGAATCTGGATTTAAGAATATTTTTAAGACTTGACTTTTTAAAGTTCCAGTCCACCCAAAATATATTTATCAGTAATGGGTAGGTGATGGTGACTTGAATTACCATATTCTTCTGTCTCTCGAGGACATTGGGATGCTCTGCACTCAATTGTAACCACCACAAAGTCCAAAATGGGAGTCTAAACCCCACTGATTGCATTCTTGGTAACACCTAAAAGGCTAAAAGTGAGACCTCCTAGCTGCAGCAAGGTGGTAATAAAGCTGGGGGCTCATGTGCAGAGGCCATGTACCAATTTTGGCAGGAGAGGGGAACAATTTAATTTCTATGAGCAGCAGCACATCTCAAGGGGAAAAAGATCATGTGGGTTTGAAAACCTAAATCCTGCTTTTCCAATAAAAATATGCTCCTGAAGGTGGGCATTTTGCAGTCTTTCCATCACTCCATATTTCTAAACATAAATACTTGGGCAACCCAAAAATGTATGTTTAAGCTATATCTCCTATTAGTCAAATATTTTCTACATATTAAACTGTCCTCTAAAGTCTATAAGCACCATAAGAAGCCCATGAGTGGTTTTTATATCCACCCACAGCATCCACCTAAAACTAAAAAGTCACTTTTGGATGGACTGATCCTTTAACAAGAGCATTCAGTACATATAACATGACTAGTCAGAAGTCAGCTGTTTGACCTGTTAACAATAAGTATTTGTCAAAAGCTTTTGCTTCTTGTATATATTATTGTGTTCACATAATTACATACTGAAAATCTAACCAATGGCATCTAGTCGTAGTCCACAAACAGTGCAAGAAACAAAGCATTAGGGGAAAAAGGATAATAGCCTTTAGCAACCAATTAAAATTCACTTTAGTAAAGCCAGATCAGAGCAAGGTGGATTCTGACTGGTTGCTCCGTGCACTGTTTTACTGAATAAATCTGAATATGTTGCTATGGTCAGGTATTATTTTATTATTTTTGGAACTGCTAATGATTAAAGCCCCATTTTTTTTAGTTTTGGATAGAGTATGAATGCAGAAAACCCCTGCCAGTTTTTTGTTACAGTCTTTGTCCCATTAGGTAGAATGACCTTCCACTTCCTTTCCCCGAGACACAACGGGACGTAAGAGGAGATCTCTTCAAATTAAGAAAAGCTGTAGACAGTTGTCTCCGTAGCAAGTGCCCGACTAGGCGATTTCCTCCTCTATTCCTGTTCTGGTGACAACTCAACCTTTGGAATTTTCCTCACTTTCAGTACCGGTTGGCACCCATAGAGAGGGTAAATCTACCAAGCAGGTTTTTAGATATCATTAAACGCCTAAACCCATAAACATACATCGATCAGCCATAATATTATGACCACTCACCATAACCCATCAAGGCATGGACACCACTAGATCTCTGAAGATATGCTGTGGTATCTGGCACCAAGCTGTTCGTAGCAGATCCTTTAATTACTGTAAGTTGTGAGGTGGAGCCTCCACATAATGGACTTGTTTTTTGAGCACATACCACAGATGCTCGATTGGATTGACATCTGGAGAATTTGAAGGCCAGGTCAACACCTGAAACTCGTTGTGTTGCTCAAGCCATTTACACAACAAATTGTGATGCACTGTGTGTTCTGATACCTATCAGAACCAGCATTAACTTTTTTTTTAGCAATTTGAGCTACAGTAGCTCTTCTACTGGATCAGACTACACAGGTCAGCCTCCCCCTCCCGCATGCATCAATGAGCCTTGGCTGCCCATGACCCTGTCACCAGTTTGCCGACTTACTTTCTTTGGCCACTTTTGGTAGATCCTGACCACTGCAGACCAGGAACATCCCAGAAGAGCTGCAGTTTTGGAGTTGCTCGGACCCAATCAGCTAGCCATTACAATTTGGCCATTGTCAAAGTCGCCTAAAACCTTGAGCTTGCCTATTTTTTCTGCTTTCAACACATCAGCTTAAAGCCCAGTACAAGCTATAAGAAAATCAGACAAACTATCACCTGGTTTTCCTCGATCTTTCACAGCAGGTCGAAACCAAGGATGGAACCAACTGTACAAAAATTCTCAAATGACAAAGGCTTTTTTTTTTGTTTGACTATTGTTGTGTAATGTTTCCGTTCACGAGTCTTTCATATCAGATTCTTGTACGAAAACCGTACAAAAACAGTAGACTTTACACAAACACTGTTAGTTCTGTTCATGTACAATAAACATTTTGGAGTTTTTTCCTTACGAAATTTGTTTGGAAAGTCTGAATCGGATGTCGAAAATCCAAAAATCGTTCCTCGTATGGAATTTTTTTCCCCAATTTTCTCAAGGTTTGTACCCCACTTAAGGGTCAAAATATTCGCTTGCTGCCTGATATATCCCATCCACTTTCAAACGCCCTTGTAATGATACAATCAATGGTATTCACTTTACCTGTCAGTGGTCATAATGGTATGGCTGATAGGTGTATACGATACACCTACATACTATGAATTCAATCAATTGTTAATATAATAAAGCAAATGGTCTTGATTAATTATTAAAGTGACTTGGACGTTTTCACCATTTAGTGCTACTGTTGGGTTTCTTAGGTTTTGAATCTCGTTCTGGGTACCCACCACCTTGCTTTATGTCAGCAGCCTCACCAGAGCCAGTGAGTTCATTTGATAATTATGTTTTCTCTGTTTTATTGAACAAAGGGGCCAGTGCATCTTGGAAATGCGCTTTCACAATAAAAACCTGACAGAGGTTTTAAAACCCCCCTACTCTATCCAAAGCTATAAATAATTATATGACTTTGGATTCACTTTAAGGCACGAAGGGATTTACTAAAGCTGGAGTTAGCAAAATCTGGTGCAGTTCTGCATTGAAACCAATGAGCTTCTAGATTTTATTGTCTTAACTGAACAAGCCAAAGTTAGAAGCTGATGCAACCATGCACAGCTGTACCAGATTCTGTGTGCGCCAGTTTTAGAAAATCTCTCCTAATAAGTTGCAACCTTGGCATGCAGAATTCTTGCAGTGGTAATTAATATAGGTTACCCATGGTGACATCAATTGCCCCACCCTTCATCCCAGTCACTGACAGTATACGTACCCAGAGATTTTACTGTGCGATTCAGCTGCTGTGGAGGAAAAATGGAAAATGTGAGAATTTTTTAATGCATTTTCTAGATTCAAAAGTTTCAGTTACGTAGTTACATAATTAAGTTTTAATTACATAGTTGCACAATTAGAAAACCTCTATATACATAATCCTATACCCACAATTGATCCAGAATAAGGCAAAAAAAAAAACCTTTGAAGCATGACCCAATTTTCTCCAGCGGGGGAAAAATTCCTTCTGGATCACCTGAAGGCAATCAGATATTTCCTGGTTAAACCGCCCCTGGTGGTATTACCTATAATTCTGAATATCCAGGTATATTTTGTGCGTTTAGGAAAGAATCCAGGCCTTTTTTAAAACCATCTACTGAGCTGGCCAGAACTAGTTCTTGAGGGAGTTTATTCCACATTTTCACAGCTCTTACTGTGAAGAAGTCTTTCCATATGTGGAGGCTAAAGCTCATTTCCTCCAGACGTAAAGAGTGTCCCCTTGTCCTCTGTAATGACCTGAAAGTGAATAACTCTACACCAAGTTCACTATATGGACCATTTATGTATTTATACATGTTGATCATATCCCCCCTTAATCTCCTCTTCTCAAGAGAAAATAAAGTCAGTTCCTCTAATCTTTCCTCATAGATGAGCTCCTCCATGCCTCTTATCAGTTTGGTTGCCCTTCTCTGCACTTTCTCCAGTTCCCCGATATCCTTTTTGAGAACTGGTGCCCAAAACTGAACTGCATATTCCAGATGAGGTCTTACTAATGATTTGTACAGGGGGGCACAATGAGATCTCTCTCTTTGGAGTCCATACCTCTCTTATTACAAGAAATGATTTTGTTTTCTTTAGAAAGCATATCTTGGCATTGCAAGCTATTATTAAGCTTATAATCTTCCAGAACACCCAGAACCTTCTCCACCATTGATACCCCCAGTTGTACTTCCTCTATTTTTTATGATGCATGCATGTTTTAGCCCCCAAGTGCATAAATTAACATTTCTTTAACGTTAAACCTCATTTGCTACTTCTTTACCCAATGAAATAGTGCATTGAGGTTGGTTTGTAAGTTGGAGCTCTTCTTTTAGAAAAACACGACTCTTACATGGTACCCATGCTAATGCCACGAAGGGTTTGCAACTTTTTAAAATTAGGAAATAGAGAATGCCGCAATTGTGGTAAGTTTGACCATGAAAAGTATAAAATTAAACCCTTTGTACTACATATTTAACTATTGTAAAAATGTATTAAATATCAATTGTGATCAATGATGAATATTTGAAAGTGAGATATAGATACAGCAGTATAACTGTGTATAAATTAACAGAGGTCTCAGCACACCAGGATCTACAAATAGCTAGTATACACTGTACTATTTATAAAGATTTCTTGGCCGAGCATTCATGTTTATGTCAAAGTGGGAGGTGGAGAATAGGTACAGGTACATGTTACGGACTTGCTACGGAAGGGGGAACAATAGCGATCATGACAGGTTTTCGGCAATATTTCTCGGGCTGGGGTGGTCATCTAACAAGAGTTACCTGCCCAATATTTTTTCTACTGCCAACAAGTAACTTATGTCTACAGGACAAATAAGGTTGCAAATGGACAGCTGTCAGAACCCAAGGCTCAGTTCACATATATGCGTGTCGGGAACACGCACAAAATAGCGTGCTTTCTTAACATGCACAGAAACGTACTGCTCTTTAGCAGAGGCGATGTGTGGCCTTAAGGCTAGACTCATGTGTTCTCATGCATCACATGTAGGGCAGCCATCTCATCTCAGTGGGCTGCCCTACCCATGAAAAAAGCGGGGAAGGGAGTACCAAACCATTCTGTAAAATCAAACTTCACGGAACTGCATGTGCTGCAACATACCGTTTGGCATGTGCAAAAGCGTGTGTGGTTGTACAGATGGGGCTGCCATTAAAGTGATTGTAAAGGATCGTTTTTTTTTTTTTTTTTTTTTTTAATAACAAACATGTCATACTTACCTCCACTATGCAGCTCATTTTGCACAGAGTGGCCCCAAACATCCTCTTCTGGGGTCCCCCGGCGGCTCTACCCCGCATCAGATAACCCCCTAGGAGAAGCGCTCTCCAGAGTCCAGCATGTGTTTCCACAGACAGGAATGCCGGACTCGGCTCTGCCTCCCGGCGCCCGCGTCATTGGATTTGATTGACAGCAGTGGGAGCCAATGGCTGCGCTGCCATCAATCTATCCAATCAAGAGCCCAGAACCCCAGGCAGAGGGACAGCGCGTCCCCGCCAGGTCAAGTTCCAGGGCTCAGGTAAGTAAAAGGGGGGGGTCGGTCACTGCCAGGTGTTTTTTCACCTTAATGCATAGGATGCATTAAGGTGAAAAAACACAAGGGTTTACAACCCCTTTAAGAATTAACGGAACCCCTGCGCGTCTGCTAAAGAGAAGCGCATTTCTGTGCATGTTGGCAAAGCACACGATTTTCTGTGTGTTCCCGACATCCATAGATGTGAACCGAGACTAATATTTTGAGGCACCCCCACGCATGAGTAACTGCATGAATTTTCACACAAGCAAACCGATAGTGCTGCAGCACCTTGGGGTTCGGTGCGGCACCATTTTACAAAAGTATCAGGGTCTTCATTCCCCCCCATTTCTCATTATAATGAATAGGCTGCATGCACTAGATCGCACTGTACTGTTATGACCCTAGCCTTAAAATAGCAGTGGGAAAGCTTTTGATAAAAGTCCATCTACATTTGGTTTGTAAACAATGAACATGATAGCCTAAAAATACAGATGTTTTGGAACTACATTTCCCATGATGCTCGTGTAGTGGAGCATCATGGGAAATGTAGTTCCAAAACATCTGGAGTGCCAAGGTTCGCCATCACTGAGGTTATGGCATAGTGCTTTTGCCTTTTCAATCCTCTACAGTACCTGGTTGAACCTACCTGGTCCTGTCTTCCCCTCTGTTAGCTGACCACGTTTATCATGGCTGCTGAGCCATGAAAGCGTGGTCAGGTTACATCCTCCCATTATTCCAGCTCTCCCTTGTGCATCATTGCATCTCCCTCTCTCCCTGCCAGTTTCGTATTGTGCAGTCTGTATGAGAACACAATCTCCTCTCCTCCCTTCCCCTCTGCTCCAGCCTTCATTTGCTATGGTGTTTCCCTGATTAAATCAATCAAAATATAGTTTGAAAAACATATGTATGTGTAGTGTTACATCAAAAACATATATAAGCCATTTCTGCTTCATTTTGATTACATTTTTTTTTTTTTTTTTTTTTTTTTTTTTTTTTTTTAGACGTGACTGGCATGGCACCAATAAACGCTGTGCGGACACAAGCTCAGAGAGCACAGATTCCTCTTCTGACATATCTTAAAGTTGTCAGAAGGGAAACTCAGTCCCTCCCACTTGGCTCCCTTAGGCCTGATTCATACCAATGCATCTTTAGTGCTTTTTGCATTTTGCAGATTTGCACTACAGAACGTGTTCTATAGGAAACCATGTTAAATGGACTGTAGTGCAAATTTGCAAATGCAAAAAGCACTAAAAATGCATAGGTGTGAATCAGGCCTTAGATCGGAATGAAGAGCGGAAGGAGAACACGTGACTGCAAAACAGACGATTAGAAAAAAAAAAAACACTGCACTGGTAAACGAGTAAAAGCATGGGGGGATAAATTAATTGTGGGCATTTGAGTTTACAACCACTTTAATGTCTACCATATTTAACACTGTGTGTACTGTGCTGGTAGATCTCATGATCCGTTTTAAACTAGATTTGAGCAATGACTGTCCTAGCAAAGAGCTAAAGCTCTAGAGGCTCTGCTTCTCCATTGTATTTTAATAAGGGGAAACTTAGTTCTCTCTTTGTCAATACAGGTCAGTTCCTCTCATCCCCATGGTGTGGGTCCAGGTACAGCTCCCAAAGTTTTACTGAGGTTGCACCAATCCCAGTGTACTGCTTCAATTGTTGTATTAGAAGACAGTAAAGGATTGGTTGAAGAATGTGAATTAAAATAATAAACTAGCTAAGATAAGAGTGATTCTCTGTAAGAGAGAAGAGATCCATAACCTTAGTACTCACGGAGTGAGGTAAAGTTATAGGGGAACGGTTCCAGGGGGCATGTCATTCAAAGGTTTGCCAGTGTCCAATCACCTGTAGGAAGCAGCCTATAAACCACGGTACTGTACTGTATGATTGATATATACTGTACATTATATAATATTTATTGTGGCAGAATGAATCGCTGTGAAATTGGGGGAAAATAAGACACAGGATTTGCACTTTAGGTTTCGGGGACTACAGATCGGAACGTTCAATCCTGTGTCCACATTCTACCAGGTGCCTGCAGCCTGTATGAATATACAGGTGTGTAGAGTCGTTATATACTCAAGCCTGAGGATAGCTTAGAGCTCCCAGTGTGGGAGACAGGATGACTCACCAAGGGGTCAGAGGTGCCCCAGCCAGAAGCCAGGAGGTCTCTTATCGGGGTGTCAGGAGAACCCCTATTCAAAGGCAGCAGGGCACTGCAACTAAATGCTAAGAGACCTAGGGGAACCAGCAGAGCTAGTCAGAGGGACTGGTAGGAAGAGCAGTGGTGTTGCCAAAAAGGGAGTAAGGGGTGGCTTGGTATTTTTGTTTGACTGTTAATATTGATGTGGAAAAATCCCTGCATGGGCAACTAATGTCTATGTAAAATTTGGTTGTATTTAATAAGAGTGGGCTGCCATGCCCTAAAATGCAGTTTTGACTGGTGCAAAAAGAAAAAGCACATACCACATGAGTATAATCTTCCTAATACCACAATATACAGACACAAAAATATATAGATATAAATTATTTTAAGGTATGCTGCATGAATTGGAACACATAACAGACTTACAGTGTAGTCTTCTCAAATTTGACAGCAAAAGTGTAAATACACTTTAAGCTATTATACTGGTGGGGAAAATGGCGATTGTGGAAATCACTATTTAGTCTTTATCTCTTCCTTACCTTTGGCTATGGCCTCTTTAAGTGTGTCACGCTTTGCCTGTAATTTGCAAATGGTGCTTCTCCCGGCCACATACTTTTGTAGCTTCTAAAGCACACAACAAGAAAGAAAATATTAGCTACATATTCACATTGTAGTAAAAAATAAAAATTGTCACTCACAAAACAGCCATTTGGGTTAATTATGCCCCTGTAACTGTTGGTACACCGTCTTTGCATAAAGGTCCACCACCTGTGCTTTGTCCACCTGTCCCATTCACAGATCTGCCCACCTGTCCCATCCATAGACCTGCCCACCTGTCCCATCCACCTGTCCCATCCACAGACCTGCCCACCTGTCCCATCCACAGACCTGCCCACCTGTCCCATCCACAGATCTGCCCACCGGTCCCATCCACAGATCTGCCCACCGGTCCCATCCACAGATCTGCCCACTGGTCCCATCCACAGATCTGCCCACCTGTCCTTGTAGCATTTACACAAGATAGGCAGGTCATCCATTTAATGACTGACATTTCTGAGATATCTAATTCATAAAAATGTATAGGTTAAAACTGACTCCATCAAAATGCAGAATGGTCAGACTGTAAATGTTGCAGTACCTAAAAATCTTGACTGAAATGCAGTTCCCATGTTCCTTTGCATAATTTATTTAATAACCACGTGCTATAGGAGGAGCTTACTCGTTGCATTGCTAGCATGTGATATTGGCGCTACTGCCAGAATGACAGTTCCTGGAAGTCAACAACCTATATTAGGTGAAAGGTGGACAGTGAGGCAAGCCTTCAAGACCCTCCTGTCCACAGATGCTACAGGGGAGAATTCAAGTGCCTTTATAGCAGCTCTTACTTATTCAGATGGGTAAATACAAGAGGTAGGTCAGTCTCAATGGTCATTCCCCATCTTCATCCATCTTCAATATAGCATCTTTTGTGACAAGCCCAGGTGCTGGCATGATAGGGGTCCTGAGGGATCTCTCCTGTGGGAAGGAATCTGAACTGAGTGCCCACCACTGGGTGAGGGTTAATAGTATTTATCTAGTGTGTTTCCAAGGGACCCAGTGCCTCCTGGTTGTCTGGCCAAGGTTTGGGGAGGCCTGCGGTGTTAGTGCCCCTTGGAAGTGGTGGCCCAGGGGTGCTCTTAGTATCACTATGGGTTTGGGACACTATTGTGAGAATGAGAACATGGCCACAACACCTCTTGTTTTTTTTATGCACATCTCCTTACGACCTAGACTGGAGCAATTTTTGTTATCAGGTTTCAAGGCCTAGCCACTGTGCACACATTAAGACTTTTTTTTATCTTTTTATTTACTTCTCACATGTTGTCACTGCACCTTATAAATATAAATGTCTAGGTTGCCTTATAGGTAGTTCAGCTCTGATCAGCTGGCTTTACGATTGCAAAATGAGTCTCTGTGAGACCAGAAGTTGCTTTTTCAACCAATAAATTTTACTTGTGTCAACGGATGGAAGGGTGAGATCTATCACCTGCGTTTTAGGGATTTGTCACCCCTTCAAAAAATCTACAAAGACCACAGAAAAAAAACTATAGAGCAAGATAACGTTACAGACAGTGGCTTTTTCATTTTATAGTAAGATGAGATTTCCATTTTTTCTGGAGCTATGAAAAGCCTTGATCAGAACTTTAAATGCCTACAACCAGCCACTGAACACGTGTAACTCATGTGTGTCAGTCATTAAAGGGATGCATTGGCAATCCTGCACACATAACACACAACAAGCCCAGTATCATCCAACCCATTTTGTTCTCACTGAAACATAGAAGGTCTCCGTGTCCTGCTGGTTGGCTCTTCTCTTAGCTGTGCTTGTCTTACTGCTGGTGTCTGATCCAGTGGATTTAAGAGATTCTGTAGACTGGCTGGACTGGAACGCATCTGATAGGTCATAGTCATCGGATCCGATAAGGTCTAGCAGAGACTGCAGAGTAGCTTTAAGAGTCTTATTCACCTTCAAGGATTAAAGTTAGGAGAAAAATTATAATACAGATATAAATTTAAATTCACTTGTCCGTGCCAAAATGGAATATGAGACATACACTCATCAACCATAACATTATCACCAGTCACCTAATATTGAGTAGATCCCTCATTTGCCACCAAAACAGCCCTGACCCATTGCGGCATGGACTTCACTGGATCTCTGAAGGTACATTATGGTCTCTGACAAGACTGGCACCAAGCCATCAGTAGATGGCACCGAGCCATTCTTTAAGGCCTGTAAGTTGCAAGGTGAGGCCTCCATGGATCAGACTTCCTATAGAGCATCCTGGTGCCATCTCTTCCCCAAGTAAGCGATGCATATGATGTAAAAGATAATGTGATTTATCAGACCAGGCCACCTTCTTCCATTACTCTGTGATCCAGTTCTGATGCTCATATGCCCATTGTAGCAACAACAAACTGCAATGCTCTGTGTGTTCTGACACCTTTCTATCAGAAGCAGCATTAACTTTAGCAATTCAAGCTCCAGTAGGTTTTCTATTGGATTGGACTACCTGGGCCAGCCTTCATTCCTCACATGCATTAACCATTTCAGCCCCAAAAGGTTTTACCCCCTTTATGACCAGGCCATTTGTTGCGATACAGCACTGTGTTGCTTTAACTGACAACTGTGCAGGTGTGCAAAGCTGTACCCAAATAAAATCCATGTCCTTTTTTTCCCACAAATAGAGATTTCTTTTGGTGGTATTTGGTCACCTCTGCGGTTTTTATTTTTTGTGCTAAAAAAAAAAAAAAAAAAACAAACATTTTTTACTTTCTGCTATAAAACATATCCAATAAAAAAATGTAAAAAATCTAATTTATCAATTTAGGCAAATATGTATTCTGCTACATATTTTTGGAAAAAAAAAATCTCAATAAGCATATATTGATTGGTTTGCGCAAAAGTTATCGCGTCTACAAACTATGGGATAGATTTTTGGACTTGGTGATGGTGGTGATCAGCGGTTTTTAGCAGAACTGCGACATTGCGACGGACAAATCTGACACTAAGTGAAACTTTTTGAGGACCAGTGGCACTAATACAGTGATCAGTACTAAATAAATGCACTGTAGCTGTATAAATGACACTGGCAGGGGTTAACATCAGGGGCGATCAAAGGGTTAAGAGTTCTTTAACTGTGGGGGGAATGCTGACAATGGAGGAAAACGGGAGTCCGCGTTTCTGCTTATAAGATCTCCACTTTCCTCTCTGGCAGAACAGGGGTCTGTCTTGTTCTACCTCTACGTGAAACGATCGGTGGGTCCCGGCGGCCTTTGCGGCTGTCGAACCTGCTGATTGGCTCCTGCTGTGTCTAATCAGAGCGGGAGCGGGTCTTAGGCAGCACACACGTACGCCCCAGACCCAGAAGTAGCGAACAACGTACAGGTACGCCGTTTCGTGCAGCCGGGCTACCCTGAGGCAGTATATGGGCAGTCCAGAAGCAGTTAATGAGCATTTCTGGGTTTCCATCCTTGGACCACTTTTGGTAGATCCTGACCACTGAAGACCAAGAACATCCCGCAAGAGCTGCAGTTTTGGAGTTGTTCTGACCCAGTCATCTAGCCATTACAATTTGATCTCTTGTCACAGTTACTCAAATCCCTACTCTTGCCCATTTTTTCTGCTTTCAGTACAACAGCATGGGACAACATGTTCTTGCTGTCTAATATATACCATCGAATTTCAGATGCCATTGTAATGAGATAATCAATGTTATCAATTCTATCTGATCTGGGGTAGACAAAACTGATCAAGTCTACCCCAAGTCAATTACAGCCCACATGTCAAAATCAGATCTGCCATTCCCGTGACGGTCATATGTTCCTGCTCTCTGTGTACACTACTAGCCAGAAGAAGTGGTTAGGGATGGAGATGAGGTCCTAGAATTTTGGCAAAAATATGTATTTTGCATAATAATAATAATAATGCTGTTCAATCTACTTAAACTGCATACTGCAGAAAAGGGGCATGCATGTGAAACATTTGAATATGAGGGTATCATTATGAAATAGAGAAGTTCACTTCAAGGTATTAAATCATAGTTAAATTTACAGATTAGTTGTACTTCAGTCAAAACTGAAAGCATCTCTCTGTACCTTTATTTAAATCATGCAGGGGAGTGTGATCCCAAGTGACAGACTATATGCTGGTAATGTCCAGAGTTGCTTGTCTATGTATATTTGCATCATCTTAAAATTTGAATTCAATTCTTGAAATATAAAAACTGAAAGCATTTTAGTGGTCTCCATTTGTTAAAATCATTCTCCGTGCCTTTTATTACAAAAATTGATGGAGGTTTCCAGAGCAGTAGATGGAGGTTTCCAGAGCAACAAAACTTGTACATTTGTTGCCTTTGGCTTTTTGTCTTTTTGTCAACGAATAACCCAAAAAACCTCCACCTATTTTCTGCTTCAGCAGAGAGTCTCCAAGGCTGCTGGCACTCAGGTGCTAGGGCCTAACATTGGACATCACCACCTAGACATAGAAACTGGGAACACAATGAAACGCTTTAGAATTTCTAGGGTGGCATGCTGCCCCAGGTGGTGAAAGCCTCACAGGTTGTTCCAAAAGGGACATCCCTGCTAATCCGGAGTGGGGGCAACCCTACTCTTTTTGCACTCACAAAGTGAAAAACCTCTGACAATGAAAACATTGAAAACAGGATATGGTCAGCTTGAAAGTAGTAGCTACAATGGCTGTACATTCCATCAATAAAAGAAGGGAAAATGGTTGTATGTTCCATAATCTACAAATAATCTTATATTCTTTCTCAGCATCTCCAACACCAGCCCCCAAAAGATAGCTTGGCTGAATTTATCCTCCCAAAGAGGACAAACAAGGCAGACATTTTTTTTTTTTTTTTTTTTAATAGTATTGAAAAAAAAAAAACCAACAACTGCCAAGAATTACTTGAGTGAAAAAATGTTTGTGTACTATATATCTTCTCTGCATAGTTTGGACCACTTTACACGTATGCCAGTGTTGTGCTGAGCATAAGCATTCAATTGCAATACAGGCTTAACATGCCTAGATGGGCCAAATAACGTACTGGTCTGATTTTTTTGTTGTTGTCCTATGTACTGTAATAATGTAGGGGACAGCTGGGGCAACTACTGAGGACCAAGAGTCCAACCATTCTAGAGGGATTCCTCAGCCAAAGATTTCTCTTAAATACTACAACAGTCGGCAGCACGAGAAGTAGGAGAGGAGGAGAGGTGAGAATCTGAGTTCTTCTTCAACCCAGCAGTTGGGATTTTTTTTACTTTCCCTTTCGATGATAATGGTAAACACTTTACCAATAGGTAATGGAAAACAGGACAAATAGAGAGGGTGACACAATAAAAAATGCCAAGTGTTCTAATCCCTCTCCACTCTATCCAATAACAAAAAAAAAGGTTGGCTTTAGTTGCACTTTAAATAAATAAGAAGGTGAGCAAAAAACGTCATGAAACCCCGATTACCTCTTCTGTTTCCAGATTCTCATTTTCCAGTCTGGACTGAATGTGCCGAAACCGACTGACTAACTCTTGGTGGAACAATGGCTCAGATCGAACCTCGGTTACCTGCAGACAGACATTGGGAATATAAATGTAACGTTAAAAGTCTGCATTCCAAAAACCAATCAAAACAGCCAGATTGATCTTCTCCGGTTGACATAAAAAAAAAAAATTGGCCAACAGGGTGCATGACTTTTACAAAAACAGTGGGGAAAATAATTATTTGATCCCCTCCAAATTTTGTAAGTTTGCCCACTTACAAAGAAAAGAAGGGTCTTTCATTTTTACCATAGCTGTATTTTAAATGATAGAGACAGAATTTCAAACAAAAATCCAGAAAAACTCATGATACACATGTTATAAATTAAGTTAATGTTCAGTGAGTAAAATAAGCACAATTTTGGTCTCATCTGAACACAGCACTTTTTCCCAATCCTTCTCTGAATCATTTAGATGTTCATTGGCAAACTTCAGACGTACATGTGAATTCTTGAGGAGGGGGACCTTGCAGACACTGCAGGATTTCAATCCATGGCAGCGTATTGTGCTACCAATAGTTTGTTTGGGGTGCCTTGAGATCCTTCTCAAGCTCCTCCCATGTAGTTCTGGGCCGATCCCTCACTTTCCTCATGATCATCCTTACCCATGAGGCAAAACCTTGCATGGAGCTCCAGACCGAGGGCGATTGATGGTTATTTTGTATTTCTTCCATTTGCAAATAATCGCTCCAACAGTTATCTCCTCCTCACCAAGCTTCTTGCTGATGGTCTTGTATCCCATTTCAGCCTTGTGCAGGTCTACAATCTTGTTCCTGATGTCCTTTGACAGCTCTTAGGTCTTGCCCATGATGGTGGGTTTGAATGGAAGAAAGATTCTGTGGACAGATGTCTTTTTATAAACATAGCAAGTTGTCGTTAGGAGCACCTTCTTAAATTGACAGGACTGATCTGTGTACCACATGAGCACATACTGTAGCCAGTCTGTGGGAGCCAGAATTATTATTGGTTGGTAGGAGATCAAATACTTATTTTACTCACTGAACTGCAACTCAAGTTGTAAGATTTGTATTATGAGTTTTTTCTGGATTTTTGGTTGATATTCTGTCTCTATCATTTAAAATTCACCTATGATAAAAATTATAGACCCTTTATTTCTTTGTAAGTGGGCAAACTTACAAAAACTGCAGGGGATCAAATAATTATTTCCCCCACTTGAGATACCTATGTCTTTGGGAGTAAAAAGGTCCCTTTAGGGCAGGGGTCTCAAACTGGCGGCCCTTCGGCTGTTCCAGGACTACAAGTCCCATGAGGCATTGCAAGGCTAATAGTTACAAGCATGACTCCCACAGGCAGAGGCATGATGGGACTAGTAGTTCTGCAACAACTGAAAGGCCACCAGTTTCAGACCCCTGCTCTAGGGACAGGATGAGATGAGGTTCTCAAATTGCCTACGTTTCTCAGTAGCCTCCTGCTGGTATTGACACAAGATGACAGTGCTTTGAGGTCATAGGGGTCACAATTGCAACCTGGCCCCATGCTCCAGGGGGCTCCAAGATGCCCCCCTGTACATCTGGATAGGAGGGCGGGCGGCATATGGAGGAACTGATTCCCTCCATTTTCCTCCTGCAGCCGCTGAATGCCTGCTTATACTCCTCTCTGTTCTGCAGACGTTCAGCGGCTGCAGGAGGAAAATAGAGAGGATCAGTTTCTCTATATGCGCCTGTTGCCCCTCCTATCCAGCTTCTTTCTGCTGCCTCCCTGGGCCCCTGTGCTCTCTGACTCATCCTAATCCCTGGGGATGAGTCAGGATGGAGAGCAGAGGAAGGGGCCGGTAAATGTGTCATTTACTGCCCCTTCTTTTTCTGAATGGACAGACTCAGTGATCAATACCGGTCACTGACTCTGTCCATCCATATCTGAAGCATCGCAAACTTTATTTACTATGCTTCAGTTTGTGAATGAAGGCAGAGGCTCTGTAGAGAGCTATTCCTGTCCATTCATTCTGTGCAGTTGAGGGCCATGTGCCCAATCTTCTTTTTTAGTCTAAAAGGTGAAACATGAGAGGTCTGTTTAGATCCCTGATATTTCACTATAACCCCCCAACGGTGCTCCTTAAAAGATTGTAAAAATAAAAAATAGTTTTGTAAATAAAAATAAAATAATTTAAAAAAAGGACTGACACCAGTGGCAGAACTTCCAGGGTTGCAAAGGTCGCACTTTTGTCCGTTCCCTAGCGTTTTGCCACTGAGCTCAAAGGTAAGGGCCCCGGCCAGGGGTCAGGGAGGCCCTTCATGGTTTCTTGCACCAGGGCCCTAAAGGTTCTAGTTAAGCCTCTGAACAGAAGTATGGCGAAATCACGAGTGGGAGGTGATCAGCACTGGGAGTCCGAGGAGGCTCAGTGCTGCATGAGGTACAATAAAGCAATATTCTCCTGGAAAGATGATGATCGCGCACCTCATCCCCCTCATGGGGTTGAAATTCAAATCGTGCTGGAGGACAGAATGCATCACTGCGCATTTCCATCAACTTGTTCTTGTCTGCCTGTGCATCTAAGTTGTCCACAGCCCCTTCTACGGCCTGAAGGCCTTGCTGCCGAGAAGTTTGCACTCGATCTTCAGCCTGCAGATACACACGCAGTGTCTTTCCCATAGACAGGTGAAAGCCAAGGTCACAGCACTGTAGAGAAAAGGAGAAAAAATCAATGAACAAATAAATAGCAATAACTGTGCTGAATTTAGTTTCAAAGGAGGAAACTTACATCGATAAGGTCACTAATGTCATGGATATAGTAATTATTGAGATTGGAGTTCACGGTGTTCAAGTTGATGAGATATTCATTCCGGGCTTTTGTGCATTTTTGACTGTTTTCCAGGTACTTTTTCAACCTCTGGAAGGACAAAAAGTCAAAATGAAAAGTTATTCTTCCCCGGAAGTGAAACAATTTGGTTATACTCCCTAAAAAGAACACACATAGCACCTGCAGGAATTACATATATCATAAAGTATATGTGTTAAAAACGTAATCGATTTAGTTGAAATTGCCATAGACAATACGGGGCAGTTGAACGTGAGAGAACAATTTGAGCATCCCAATGCAATTTGATATGTTTATCCAACATGTGTTTGGGGGCTCTGGAATACTTCTACGTGAAGCCTTTCATCAAGGCTTAAAATATTGCTAAAGGTCATAGGTGAATTTTGGGGGTTGGGAGAATAGTTAATAATGTTATAATGCTAACAGCAAAACAGCAACGTGACCTCGGAAACTGGTTGGCTACACATATGAAATTGCATTAAGCTATTTTAATGGACTAATATTCATGGACTCTTAAGCCAGCCATACATGGATCAAAATTCAGCTGGTTCAGCAAGGACTGGCTGAATTTTGATCCATGTATGGGCAGGTTGGTTGTACAGAAGTCGATGCACAAATGGACTTCTGTACAACCATCTCGTCATGTTTTTCCTGATCGATCAGTTCCACAGGCTACAGACGACAGCACTGATCAGTGTATTCTGACGGCGAGGAGGTCTCCCCGCCGTCAGAATACAATACCTCAGTGGAAAGGATTTCCCCCATCCACATAGAGTATGGGTATGGGGCAATCGGGTCTTTTTTTAAATGATGTATGTATGAGTTTCTTTACTCTAATGCCGCGTACACACGGTCGGACTTTTCGTCTACAAAAGTCCGACAGCCTGTCCGACAGACTTCCGGCGGACTTCCGGCGGACTTTCGGCGGACTTGCAGCAGACTTTCTAACGAACGGACTTGCCTACACACGACCACACAAAAGTCCGACGGATTCGTACGTGATGACGTACACCGGACTAAAATAAGGAAGTTCATAGCCAGTAGCCAATAGCTGCCCTAGCATGGGTTTTTGTCCGTCGGACTAGCACACAGACGAGCGGATTTCGGGGTCCGTCGTAGTTACGACGTAAAGATTTGAAGCATGTTTCAAATCTAAAGTCCGTCGGATTTGAGGCTGAAAAAGTCTGCTGAAAGTCCGGAGAAGCCCACACACGATCGGATTACCAGCCAGCTTTAGTCCGTCGGCGTCCGTTGGACTTTTGTAGACGAAAAGTCCGACCGTGTGTACGCGGCATAAGGTATAATGTTCCCTCGTGTCCTTCAGGTCCCAATCTGAATTGCTTATGTTCAACATTCAGTATAAATAAACTGCCCATCCTGGTATAATGTAAATTTAACTTTAGGCTATCCCATGAGAATAGACCTTCCTTGATGATCAAGCACCACCAACCCACTATTTTATCCACTTGCAGGCATCTTTTTCTACTAACCAGTCCTTTTAAAGATAACAATTCTTTGGGTGAACACTCATGCTCATTCTATGAAGAGGTGGAGAAGGTGCTAACAGCACTGGCTATTCAGAAGGAAAACAATTGTGATTGGAAAAGTTTTTATAACCTGTTCAATTGCCATACTCCCCAAGAAGCTTGTGGGCAGGCTGAAGTAGTTAGGTGCTATCCCGGCTGGGAAGGTAGGAGTTAATGCCTTTCCCGACTCTTTGGTCATTTTGGCGGCTCTGCTCTGGGTCCTGCCCACTGGTCCTGTGTTTTATGTAAGGGACAGTGGTTCAGTGTGAGAGAGTTCAGTCAGGGGGATAAGGGAGTTTGGGGCTTGCCACGGGGAACGAAGAGTTAAATGCAGAACAGTTACAGGGTCAGTGTACTCTATGTACGTTAATCTCTAAGAATAAAGGCCAACCTTAAGTTTGAATATTCCGCCATGGCAGCCTTAGCCTTGTCCCAAGGCATTGATGAAGACGACACACAAATCAAAGGTACCCCATGTGTAAGTGACCCTGTAACAAAGTGCCTAACATAGCCCAGAAGAACCAACTTGGGGTAGGCCTTCCATGTAACCCAGTACTTGGCACCCAACAAGTAAATTGGGAAACATGGGGGACGTGACAAACAACCTGTCTACCCCTGTAGGCCCCACCTGGCCAGCCTACAAGCCCTGTCCAGTAGTCACTGCAAATAGGTCACCACAAGCGTGCGCACAGGGTGTGCCCAGGCACACCCTAATCCCCCCATGCGCATTAGTGTCATCGTTCTGTGTAGCAACAGGAACATGGGAAAGATCTCCCTCTTACCGGCTCTGCCATAAGAGAAGTGTTTATCCTTTTCTCTTTCACTGTGCCAGCAGGGAGATCAATGTGCCGGAGTCATATATATGTAGATACATACACATGCATGTGTGTTTGAGCTTAAGGGTGCACACCCTAATGCATTAGGCTGCGCACACCTATGTAGGTCACAGATATTAAGGTCCCCCAATCCAAACGAAAA
Source organism: Aquarana catesbeiana (assembly GCF_042186555.1). Taxonomy (NCBI): domain Eukaryota; kingdom Metazoa; phylum Chordata; class Amphibia; order Anura; family Ranidae; genus Aquarana; species Aquarana catesbeiana. The sequence continues at coordinate 260,097,514 of NC_133332.1, read as the reverse complement.
TGGACATATCAGGAGATTGTCATCTGGTTTCTATAGACTCCTTAAAAGTAAGCTCCACTAGTATCACTGTAAAATATACAGTGTACTGTACATGGGTCCACTGGCAATATCCCAACTAGTATGACAACGTTTGGGGTGCTTGGTTGTATGGTTTTGCTGTCAACTTTCTTTATTTTGGAAGTCTTCTTTGAAAAAAATAAATGTGAAGATAGACATTCTTTTCAAATATTCAGGTTTTGGTGTATTTAAAAAGAGCAAAGTTAGACCCTGGTATAAATTAAGCCATGCTGCCATGCTAAAGAAGGCCTTTTTTCCATAGCATTAAGCGTATCCCCTTTTTTATATACAGCTGGAAATTGTAAAGCTGTCCATGAAAGCAGGCAAATAACATGGAAGGTATCTCCCTAAAGACATTAAAGTTTAAAGTATGTAAAACACAAAATCTATCTTTTAGTATTTTTGGCAACATGCCTCACTCTATACAGAAATCCTGTTGCAGAGTGACAACGATAAGCCAGTCTTGAAATTAGCACTACTGCTGTTTTTTTTTTTTTTTTTTTTTTTGGGCTGAACTAGATGGACTTGTGTCTTTTTTCAACCTGACTAACTATGTAACTATGGTATGTAATTATGTGCTCTCTTCATCAGTTGACTTGCATACATGGCCATGTTGCTAATTGCAGAGGTTTTTTTTTTTTTTTTCCCAAACAAGGTTGGTCTTTATTGAGAAGACATGGTATGACACATTCCATACTGCAAAATCAGCAGAACAGTTTAACCCAAAAGTTGAACAGACATAGAATACACATAATAGACATTTAGCTATTGCTGTGACAGAGAGCTATATTGTTATCTACAACTTACAAAATAATAGGGAGATGGGGGGCCCTACATACAGCATATCACGTTATATGTAACCGGAAAAATCAAAAGAGATATTATTAGGATCCAGATCCACTCAAACTTCTGAGGGCACCCCCTATTAGTATAGGTCAGCTTATACATTAGTAACACTGCATTGACAGAAGTTTCCCATCACTCTACAGTGGGGGGGGGCAAGGGGGAGGCCCATTTTACCAAAATCACCTCCCTTTTTGCATAAAATAGTAAGGAGGAAACCAACAACTTGGTGTACCTAGGTTGCTGGTCACCGTCCTGAATACCACATAAAGCCAACTCAGCCATCAACGGAATATCCAGCTGCAAGCAAATATTAATACTTTCCATTACTGCAGCCCAAAATTGCATCAATGTAGGGCAGGTCCAGAACATGTGGATGTAAGTCCTATCAGGAGACTGACACCGCGGACAGTTCTGTGAGTGCTGTAGGTAAAAATTATGCAGTCTCTGAGGCGTATAGTAAATTCTATGCAGAAATTTGGTTTGTGTTAGTTTGTCTCTAGAAGATATCACAAGCTTGGAGCTATCCTCAAAACACTCCTACCAAATTTCTCTGTTCAGACTCGGAATGTCTGCCCTCCATTTTTCCCACAGCGCTTCCATTTTAGGCGAATCTACCCCGAGGAGTGCCAAGTACAACGTAGAGAGAGGTTTGTCTAAGGAGTCCTGAGTCAGCAAATCTTCAATAGTGTCAGCTTTAAGGCTAGGTGTAGTAGTGAATTGTGCTCTTGCCGCATAGCGTAGCTGATAGTATCAGAACACCATCCACCTAGGGAGTCCATATTTACTGGAGAGATCTCGGAAGGAGAGTAATGTCCCTGCGGGCATAACATCCTTCAGTGTCTTTATCCCAAATTGGGCCCAGTGCTGTGGATCTGGAAGCATCCTAAAGTGAGGAAGGGAGGGGTTCCCCCATAATGAACAGAAAGGAGACCACTGATTGGGATGGAGAAACCACCCATACCTGTAAAGTCACTCTAGTGGGGTCTGGGAGGGAGGAGTATGCCGTTGGTTCCCTAAATATCAAATTACTGAGTTCCATAAGGGATCCCAAAATGCCCGCCTCCAGGCATACTGCAGCATTGGCTCTGGACTGTTCAAACCATCAGCTAACTGTGACTAGCATAGCCGCCCAATAATACGCCAGCAGGTTGAGTGGAGCAAGTCTACCACAACTCACTGGAAGTTGAAGAGTCGATCTGGCTAACCAAGGAGGAGACCCCTGCCACAAAAAGAAGCCAATGCAACTGTCCAATATTTTAAAAAGGACGAAGGAATCCACGTGGGACAGTTCCTAAATATATGGTAAAACTTAGGTAGGTAAATCATCTTTAATATATTTAATCCCCTGGGGCGCATAATCGATAAATTAGCCCACCGGGAACAATGGTCCTTAAGTCCCATAACTACAGGTTGAAGATTGAGACGTTGGAAAGACTGCAAATCTCATGTCACCCTAATCCCCAAATATTTGAAGTCCTCCATTCACAGCAGGAGAGTCTGGGTCGCAGACACCCTGGCCTGTACATCTATGGAGAAGGAAAATAACTTAGTCCAGTTCATGCCCAAGAAATGCCCAAACTTGTTGAAGGCTTCAAGGGCTGCATTCAACAAAGTATCAGCATCATGCAGGTACAGTAGCGCATCATTCGCATAAAGTGATATTTTCTCCTCCAGAGGACCAACCCGCAGCCCCTCAATGCGTCAGGATTCCCTAACCAGGATCACCAGGGGCTCCAGGGCCAACGCAAATAAGCTGCGTGACAGCGGGAATCCATGGCAGGTCCCCCTCTGAAGAAGGAAAAAATCTGAGGTGGTGTCATTCGTGCAAATCCTTGCTCTGGGAGTTTTGTACAGAAAACCTAACCAGTGAAGGAACTTGGGCCCAAAGCCAAACCTCCATAAAACCTCCCATAGGTGCTCCCACTATAATGAGTCAAAAGCCTTCCCCTCATCCAGTGAGGCTATGACTCCCGTACCCCCGTTGCTATGGGAGGTTGCTAACAGTCGATGGATATTGATATCCGTCCCCATCCCAGGCATGAACCCCCTCTGATCAACATGAATGAGTTCCTCCATCAGCTTACCTAGACAAATGGCCAATATCTTGGCCAGTAATTTGGCATCAGCATTAAAGAGATTATCCTGTAAGAGGCACATTCTTCGGGGTCTTTACCTGGTTTGGGCACTTATTCTACTAACGCTGCAGACATGGAGTCCCGGACAGAAAACTGCACCAGTAAAGAGGTGAACCTAGGGGCCAGTAACTCCTGATAGACAGAGTGGAATTCAATTGGGATTCCATCAGGCCCAGGGGTTTTCCCCGATTGCATATAACCCATCGCCTCCTGTACTTCCTCGAGGGAAACACCTTTGTCCAGATCCACGCGTTTCGCCGAGTCAAGTGTGGGGAATTTAACCTGATCCAAGTACTCAAGTCAACTCAGAAGTGTCATAAGTTACTCTAGCCACTTGCCGACTGGCTCCTGTACATATACGTCGGCACTTTAAAGATGGATATCTCAGTAACGACAGCAACTGCTGCCACAACCAAGGTATCCATCTCTTCAGGAGCCGGTTGTGTTTACGATAATGGTGGTCTCTGCAGCGGAATCGCTGCGAGATCATTGTTATCGGCGGCGGGAGAGGTGCCACTCCCCTCCCGCGCCCTCCGCCGCTTATTTCCAAATAAAGTGCGCTTGTAAGATTGCTGCACAAAAACGTGTGAAAAAAAGTATTGCAATGACCGCCATTTTATTCTCTAGGGTGTTAGAAAAAAAACAATATATAATGTTTGGGGGTTCTAAGTAATTTTCTAGCAAAAAAAAAAAAACAGTTTTAAACTTGTAAACACCAAAATCTCAAAAGGAGGCTAGTCCTTAAGTGGCTAGAGTATAGCTCCCGGTAAAAATTGAAGAATCTGTCGCTAATCTCTGCAGATGTGGTCAGTATTCGGCCATCGAGATCTTTCAACCTACCAATATGAGTCACCACATGTTGTCCTTTGGCCAGCCAGGCTAACAATCTACTGTTTTTGTCCCCATACTCGAAAACCCTTTGGGCTCCATCCAGCATAGATTTTTTAGTGAGATCAATTCAAATTGCAGAGGTTTAGATTTGTCAGCCTGCAACAGGAAATTACATTGCTGGTAGGATCGCTAGGTAATTTTGCAACAGATTCACAAAAAAAAGATTTGCTTAAGAAAACTATATAGAATGAATCATGATGCCAAAGATACTAAAAAATAGATTTTAGGGTTAAGGTTTAAGCTGCTTGGACTGTTTATACTGACCTGCTTTCTAAACTAAACTGACTACAAAGGCCCCTCATGAACCTTTCACAGCTCCCAGTGCTGCCAGATCAAGATCTTTATACAGGAAGTTCTTTTGATTGATTTCACACCAGGAGCAAGGCATTAGTACTTCTTGAACAGAGATCCGACTTTACCACCCAACACAGGTTCAATTAAATATGACACTAGCTGGCAGGATTGTGGACTATGTATATGACACACTGACAAGCAGGGTTGTGGATGGTGTAGGTGAGGCACTGGTTGACAGGAGTGTGGATGGTGTAGGAGAGGCATTGGTTGCCAGGAGTGTAGATGATGTAGGCAAGGCACTGGTTGCCAGGAGTGTGGATCGTGTAGGTGAGGCACTGGTTGCCAGGAGTGTGGATCGTGTAGGTGAGGCACTGGTTGCCAGGAGTGTGGATCGTGTAGGTGAGGCACTGGTTGCCAGGAGTGTGGATCGTGAAGGTGAGACACTGCTTGGCAGGAGTGTGGATGGTGTAGGTGAGGCACTGGTTGGCAGGAGTGTGGATCGTGAAGGTGTGACACTGCTTGGCAGGAGTGTGGATGGTGCAGGCGAGGCACTGCTTGGCAGGAGTGTGTATCGTGAAGGTGAGACACTGCTTGGCAGGAGTGTGGATGGTGTAGGCGAGGCACTGGTTGCCAGGAGTGTGGATCGTGAAGATGAGACACTGCTTGGCAGGAGTGTGGATCGTGTAGGCGAGGCACTGTTTGGCAGGAGTGTGGATGGTGTAGGCGAGGCACTGGTTGCCAGGAGTGTGGATCGTGAAGGTGAGACACTGCTTGGCAGGAGTGTGGATGGTGTGGGCAAGGCACTGGTTGGCAGGAGTGTGGATCGTGTAGGTGAGGCACTGGTTGCCAGGAGTGTGGATCGTGAAAGTGAGACACTGCTTGGCAGGAGTGTGGATGGTGTAGGCGAGGCACTGGTTGGCAGGAGTGTGGATGGTGTAGGCGAGGCACTAGTTGGCAGGAGTGTGGATGGTGTGTAGGTGGGGCACTGCTTGGCAGCAGTGTGGATGGTGTAGGTGAAGCATTGGCTGTGTCACCTACATTTCTCACCTACACACTGAGGGGTTTCAGGGTTTAGGACTGATATGGAGAAATCAAACTTTTTGTTTTCTCAGAATCGTAATCCTGTCCTGGGTCCTGGAAGACAGAAACTTTGTAGAGCTCTGATGGGAATAAGCCTCATTTAACTGAATTTTTTCTGTAATGTTGAACACATATTGCAGTTTATCCAAGCCACTTCTTCAGTTCTAATACGTGGCAGGAGATTACTCTAGAGCAGGGGTCTCAAACTGGCGGCCCTCCAGCTGTTGCCAAACTACAAGTCCCATGAGGCATTGCAAGGCTGACAGTTACAAACTTGACTCCCACAGACAGAGGCATGATGGGACTTGTAGTTTCACAACAGCTGGAGGGCCACCAGTTTGAGACCCCTGCTCTAGAGTCTAGAATATATATCCACGCAGGTAGGAACAACACTTAAAACAAATAAGCACAGAGAAGCACATGTTTTTGTCTTAGAACAGGATAAGAATTCTTGGACTGTCTGTTACATGGCAAGGACAGGGGTGACATGGACAAACTCTCCCACACAGAGCAGCATCTTCTTTTTGACTGTCAGGAGCTTGTTGGGCTCCTGCCCCTCATTCCAGCATCCTGATTTTGGCTGCGATAACCAGTCTCTGAGTGGAGACCAAACCTAATTTAAGCCAGTCGGGCATGCAGTCTCATGTGATAGTGTGTGTAATATATGCTAAAGCTACCTGTTTGTCTGCCCTGTTCCTATGCCTGTTACGTTGGATTCCCTTATTGACATCCTCAAATTAGATAACGATTATTCTCTGAACTCTGTCTGCCTTTTGACTACAGATTGGACCTTGACTATTTTGAACTTTACCTGCCCTGTACCTGGACTGTCATTAAACCATTCTGCCTATCTGCCAACCGCTTTGCTCAGTTCATGCCTGCCCTGGGGTGGTAGCCAGACACTATAGCTTTGTGTATAAGTCCCGGGGGCAACCAAGTACCCGTAGGCCTGCTTGCCTTATGTGAAAAATTGCTGTTATAGGTGAAGAACACAGAAGCTAGCTATAGTGCCTGACCACCTGTGTCAGGGGTAAGCGTGAAAGACTCACCACCCACTGGAATACAACTGGAGGTTATTAGAACTCTGCAACATCAGACTGAGATGGTACCAACAAACACAACATCCATAGAAGAACACTGACATCCCACGAGTACTTTGAAAGGTTACCTAGACTGGTTTACATTCAAATGTCCACTAGGTCAAGCAAAAATACAGGACCATCAAACAAAGTTGCATGATATAGACATTCAGTATGTAGCTGGAGTGTTGGAAAAAATCAAAAGGATATTTAACAAACATTGCATTCATTGTGTCTTTCAGGCCCAATTATACACTGTGACAGCAATTTTTTCTATGCACCCAACATCTAAATATAAGTGAAGTAAATGGTATATGTAATACAGTGTAGTGAGGAATACAAAGACCTGCACAATGAGGAGATGAAGCAACCCCTTAACAACTAAAGTGCCCAACATAGAAGGGAAATATCTACAAGCCAAGTCCTAAAACCTAAGGAAAAGGGCCATTCTTTTGAGTACAATGAAATGCACATTTTGGATAGAGAGGACTACTTGTTCATAGGTGGCACAAAACAGGCCATCTACATCAAACTGAAACAACCATCAATAAACAGGGGATGGGGCCTTCAAAACCATCTGTCTTCCACATTTAATGGTGTTTGACAACAGTTCACACCTTCACCCATGTTTGACCCTTATAAAGCTTTCCTGACAGCAAAGATGGGATTATGTAACTAGAACAGGATGGTTCCATAGCTTTCACACCTCCCATCTATCTCTTGGACAATAAGATTTACCTACTAGAACCAAAGAAGTGGCTTGAATAAGCTATGAAACATCTTCAGCATTACAAAAAAACCTGAGTTGAGTGTTACTAACTACTGCTAGATATACTATTACCTAGATCAGTAGTCTCCAAGCTGTGGCTCGCAGGCTGGATGCAGCCCTTTGCTTGCCTTTATCCAGCTCTTGGGACACTATGCCTCACTCTGACACCAACAATGGGATTATATTCATCCCACTAAAATGGATGATGAAGCATAAATACTTCCACTGATACCAATAATGGGGCACTATTCCTCCCACTGAAACCATCGATGGAACACTATTCCTCCCATTGACACCAACGAAAGGGCACCATTTCTCCCACCGACACCAACATTGGGGCATTATTCTAATCACTAATACCAATGATGGGGCACTATTCCTCCTCCCCCTAACCACAGGGGTGCTGTGTAATTTTTTTTAATCCCACTGACCACCCAGGCTGAGGCATTATCCACTCCCACAGGCCACAGTTCGGCCCTGCTAAAGTTTGGAGGACAGTAAACTGGCTCTTTGTTTAGAAAGTTTGGAGACCCTTGTCCCCATCTAATCCAGACCTCCTTATTAGGCTCAGCTGTTGACACGCCTTTAAATAAACGAGCTGGCTGATGCTCAGGGCTCTCTCACTCTCTCTGCTGTGGGAGCTGAAAAGGCTGACTGCTGACAGAAAACTAAAAAAGGGAACCCGTTAGGGGGCACCTTATTAGTCCGGAAATGTCACAAGTTTAGTTAATGGCTCAGACAAGCAAATGGTTTGTTTAATGCTATGAACTTGCTGTACAAGTGCAATTCTGTACTGCATTGAAACCGTGTTTGTTTGCCTTGCTGAAAAAAGTGCAGGACAAACCTGCTTCGGCTCTTCTTGTGTGTCCCTGTCTTGTGCATGGTTTACTCTCACTATCAGTAAAGCCTGTCCCCTTTACAATTTATATATAATATGAAAGCAAAAACAGAAGTGTTTGGCCCGTGATCATAGAGGATGACACAACCAACATGCCTAGGAGTCATAAAACTTAAACCTGGCACTGGTCCCAGGTACAGAAAAAAAACATGTTGACTTACGCATTTCATTAACTTTCCAAATCAGTCACATCCTGAAGATCAGTGACCACATACATAAGCATTCCGGTTATCTACTAGAAACAGAATTATTGCCAGCAGCAGCTGATCAGTCATCCTGTTTAAAATTAATCAGACTTTTGGCCTATTACTGTTGGTCTTCAATTTGGCTAAGCAGCATAGGCATGAAGCCCATAAAGCACTCTTCAGATGTAGGTGCAGGTGTCTTGAATACAGACTGGAAATTAAGTGTTGGCTCTTATTTTAATCAGCGGGAAATGTTAAATTTTTCGCACACGTGTGCAGTCTCCATTTTTTTTCTTGAAAATTACTTAAAGCGGTATTAAACTCAAAAACAAAAATGTAATATTTTACAGCTTACCAATCGTTATATTAGGTGGCTGCCAGGGCCGTAGATAATTTTTTTGCCTGGGGTTCAGCCTTGGGTACCAAGAGAACAATAATTAGCGCGCCTGCCACAATGTGACAAATTGAGGGCACAAATTAACTATTTCCTTAACTAATAGCAGTGGTGGCCGATGCTCAATATTTTGGGGGGACGGCAAACCAACACCACACACCCACCCCCCATGCGGGAGATGGACGGGAAGGGGGCGATCCCCCCCGTGAGACGGACGGGAATGCGGCGATCGACCCCCCCCGCACACAGGAGATGGACAGGAAGGTGGCGATCAGAGGCCTTAACTTAGGAGGCAAGGGGAAGGAAGAGCCGTTACTTCTCCTCTCGGACAAACAGGAAGTGTGTCCTGAGACCTGATTGGCCAGGACCCACTTCCTGATTTGCCAGGAGGAGAATCAGGAAGACAATAGAAAATATTAAATCGCTATTATCACACAACTGGGTGGGCTCAGTGCTCTGCGCCCGAGCTTTTTTGAATGTAGATTAGGGGCCAGGCACATTGATTAGGGGGGCTAAACTGGGTAAATTGTATGTAGAATCAGCTTTATACAGGATACAGCACTGTGTTCCAGCAGCAGGATGGGGACTTCCCTTCATGCTCTCTGAACAAAATTGAGTCGGGTTGAGAGCTCAGCCATTTACCTTGTATTTTATCAACAAATACAAAATTTCCTCTGATTAGATTAGGTGGCGATTGTGACATTATCCACCTACCTTAAAAAGAAAAGGAAGGATTCCCCAAATCCTTTGGAAAAATATAATTTTACTTATAAAGAAAATTTCATATAAAAAAGACAGTAATAAATGGTATTGATACAAATAAACATCAATATGGATACAATAAAAAAACGTCAATGAAGGTAAGTAGATCTCACTGAACCGACGCGTTTCAAAAAATTTTTTCCTTCATCAGGGTTCATACAGAGGAAATTACATTTAAAATTAATTTACAATGCATGAGTATCCATGTGATTAAAAATAGAAATAATAATTTTCTGTTAAAAAAAAAAAAATAGAAATAATGCAGCTTCACGTCTGGCTTCCCACAAGTATCCACTCAAAGATCTAATTAGAACCCCCTGGGATGTATGGAAAAATATATCCCCCAGAGGAGCAAAATGGGTGGCCCAAGGTGGCGCTGAAAAACCCTGTATCATGTGCCCAGGCACAGAGTTTGTGTGTATACTGGGGTCCTAAATGTAAAGGTCTGGAGATTACAGGATGTGCTTAAAACCATCCTGCCTTTAAAACTACTTACCAGTGCCTACACCTACAAGACTACCCACCAATATATTCTTGTATTTTTGCATCTAGGTCCCTTAAATTTTGGATGTGGCACACCCATAGATAGTATTCTCTGTCAGATCCTCTTCTTTATCCACCTACCTTAGTCAATCAGAGGAAACATTGTATTTGTTGATAAATTACAAGGTGTCCTGTAAATGGCTGAGCACTCAACCCGACTCAATTTTGTTCTGAGACCATGAAGGGAAGTCCTCATCCTGCTGCTGTTTATACAGCGCCCCCAGCAGGCACATCTGTTAGTGATGCAAATAATAAACATGGAATCTTCAAAGTTTGTCAGGATCTTTACAGGGGCGCTCTATTTTATATTTTGGACTGAGCTGCAGGCTAATGTCTGTACTGTGTATAGACAGGGCTGCTTTGCCTTTGCCTGTGTGTCCCAGGGCTCTGCTGCTGCTTCTAGTTGGTTTGTGTTTTCCGTGAACAGCTGCTCTAACTAGCTCACACTCCTTTTGTCTCACCTGGTTTTGTACAAAGCGCTCTCTGCTGCAGTCCTCTCTTCCCACCCAACTTGTCCTGTACTGCAGGCCACATCCCAGTTCCTGTTCACCCATTATTAAACTCTACTTTCTCAAACTGCCTCCCCCTTATGCACATTCTCCTCATCAGTGGGTGGCTGCTGATGCAGTGAATCAGAGTTCTCCTCTCCCTCCACACTCATACTTTTCAACTTTTAAACTTCAGAAGGAGGGACACTTGAGGGAGTGATTTTGGAAAAATGTGGGTGTGACCAAACTCTTAACAGCAGGGTATGGGCTAGGGGTCAGCAGGACTGAAGACGGAGTCAGTAGGCCAGGATACAGGGGTCAGCAGGACGGAAGATAGGGTCAGTAGGGCAGGGTACAGGGGTCAGCAGGACAGAAAACAGGGTCAGTAGGGCAGGGTACAGGGGTCAGCAGGACAGAAGACGGAGTCAGTAGGCCAGGATACAGGGGTCAGCAGGACGGAAGATGGGGTCAGTAGGGCAGGGTACAGGGGTCAGCAGGACAGAAAACGGGGGGTCAGTAGGGCAGGGTACAGGGGTCAGTAGGACTGAAGACAGGATCAGTAGGGCAGGGTACAGGGGTCAGCAGGACGGAGGATGGGGTTAGTAGGACAGGGTACAGGGGTCAGCAGGAACAAAGACAGAATCAGCAGGGCAAGGGGAGGGGTCAGCAGGACGGAATAGGGTAGCTTAAGCTGCCTCAGTCCCTCCCACATGACATCATAATGCACTATACCGAGTCCTGGGCTGCCCACACAAAAAACGAACAGGCCGGAACTCCCATTTATTATACCCAGCGAAAGTTGACTGTGTGGCTCCTGTGCCGGTTCCTCAGCTAAAGGGCTGCAATAGCCTATCTGCTATGCCATAGACGGAGGCTCTGGGGGGGCTTTTCAACCCCCCTGACCCTCCCCCTTATCTACGCCCCTGGTGGCTGCATTCATTTTCTTTTTTCTTTCCTTTATTTTCATCTGGTCCTCCAGCCAGCAAGTCTGTTACTTTTCAACTTCGGACAAACTATTTGACACCGACAGGACTGCTTACAATGGTCAGCTTTTATCCATTTATAGAAAACCTTTATTCCCAAAGCAAAAAAAAACTGCGTGCTGACTGTTGATAGGCAAGTCCATTTAAATCTCCTAGTCCATCTAACACTACTCTCTCCCCAGACTCTCAATACTGCTGTCCAAGAGCCCAGAGAAATCCTAATGCCGCGTACACACGAGCGGATTTTACGGCAGACTTTGCCTGGCGGACGGGATTTCGTCGGACAATTCGATCGTGTGTGGGCTCCAGCGGACTTTGTTTTCTCAAAGGTTGAACGGGCTTAGATTTGAAACATGTTTCAAATCTATCCGACGGACTCGAGTCTGGTCAAAAAGTCCGCTCGTCTGTATGCTAGTTCGACGGACAAAAAGCCACGCTAGGGCAGCTATTGGCTACTGGCTATGAACTTCCTTATTTTAGTCCGGTCGTACATCGTACGTCATCACGTACGAATTCGACGGACTTTGGTTGATTGTGTGTAGGCAAGTCTGTTCATTCAGAAAGTGGCGTCTTTGTATATTGAAATCATTACCTTCTCTACAAGCCTCTCAGTCTTCTTTAGGGAACTGCGCCTCGGCCCCCTCTCAGCTACTGGTGAGCTTGCAGTCTGCTCGCTCACTTTGCCTGTGCGCTTTTCTTCTTGCTTCTCGGCCTCCCTCAGTTTGTGCTCAGAGTTCAGACAGTCGTTGTGGTATAGCTGGTAGGTCTTCACTGCCTGTGGAGAAAAGATATAAAGTAGGTGATCAAGCACTATTCGATAGAGGTGAGACAGTCAAGAGCATGAATGAAGAACCAAAGAAAGGGGGTCCTTGAGCAGTCGCAGATTTGTCTCCCACCTACAATGACCACCAAAGTAAGGGGGTACTTTGCCACTGACATACAGCTTAAAAGGGAAGTATGGGGATTGCTTTTTTTTTAGATTCATACTTACCTAGGTGGATGCAGCATTGGTCCAATACAGCATCTGTTCCCCCACCGGCTCTAACACTGAGAACCGAGCAAAAAGCTGCTGACTGTCAGTCACCGCTCTCTGCTCTGCCCCCCCTCCTTGCTCACTGGAGCGCTGGGCTGTGGAGGGGGTGGGAGCGGCCAGCTCAGGCTCTCTGAGAGGCTGATCCGGGTGCCATTCTAGGCATGTGGGAGGATCCTGACCCCAGTGTCGTCATCTTGCCCGAGCCTGGACTGTCATCAGACAGCGGAGTTCAGCACTCTGCTGAAAATGGGTCACAGGAGTACAAAACAAACTGCACTCCTGTGATCCACAGAAGAAGTACAGCCAAACGAGCTTTGGCTGTACCTCTCCTTTAGGGCAGCCTTTCTCAACCAGGGTTCCTTTAGAGATTTCTAGGGGTTCCTGGAGCAGTAGTGGATTAAACTCTCACCAGATGGCGCCTGGATAGTTCTGGTACCAATGCTACTTGGCAGAGCCTCCTCTCTTTTGTTGGTTAAGTAACCACTGGGACCAATGATCTGGACGGCATTCTTCCCACCTACTACCACTGTAGGGAACATTCTTCCCACTGACCACCAATATAAGGAAAATTTTTTCTACTGACCAGAGGAACTGAATTTGTTCACTCTTGAGAAGAGGAGAATAAGGGGGGATATGATCAACATGTTTAAATATATAAGGGGTCCATATAGTGAACTTGGTGTTGAGTTATTCACTTTACGGTCAACACAAAGGACAAGGGGGCACTCTTTACGACTGGAGGAAAAGAGATTTCATCTCCAAATACGGAAAGGTTTCTTCACAGTAAGAGCTGTGAAAATGTGGAATAGACTCCCTCCAGAGTTGGTTCTGGCCAGCTCAGTAGATTGCTTTAAGAAAGGCCTGGATACTTTCCTAAATGTACATAATATAACTGGGTACTGACATTTATAGGTACAGTTGATCCAGGGAAAATCCGATTGCCTCTCTGGGATCAGGAAGGAATTTTTTTCCCCTGCTGTAGCAAATTGGAGCATGCTCTTCTGGGGTTTTTTGCCTTCCTCTAGATCAACTGTGGGTATAGTATTGGGTATATTGGATTGTACGTTTTTTTTTTTTTGTTTTTTTTTTTTGTTTTTTTATGGTTGGACTGGATGGACTTGTGTCTTTTTTCAACCTGACTAACTATGTAACTATGTGACCACCAGAATAAGGAACATTCTTTCTACTGACCACTAATGTAAGGAACATTCTTCCCACTGACTACTAATGTAAGGAACATTCTTCCCACTGATCACCCATGTAAGGAACATTCTTCCCACTAACAATGTTAAGGAACATTCTTCCTACTGGAAACCAATGTAAGGAATATTCCTCCAATTGACTACCAATGAAAGGAACATTCTTCCTACTGACCATCAATGTAAGAAGCATTCTTCCCACTGACCACCAATGTAAGGAACAATTTTTCCTACTGACCATCAATGTAAGGGACATTCTTTTCACAGACCACTAATGTAAGGAACATTCTTCCCACTAACTACCAATGTAAGGTAAATTCTTCCCACTGGCCACCAATGTGAGGAGCCTTCTTCCCACTGGCCACCAACGTAAGGAGCACTCTTCCCACTAACCACCAATGTAAGGAACATTCTTCCCACTAACCACCAATGTAAGGAACATTCTTCCCAATGACCGCCAATGTAAGGAACATTCTTCCCACTGGCCACTAGTGTAAAGAACATACTTCCCACTGACCACTATCGTAAGGAATATTCTTCCCACTAGCCACCAATGTAAGTAGCATTCTTCCCACTGACCACCAATGTAAGTAACATTCGTCCCACTGACCACCAATGTAAGTGACATTCTTCTTACTGACCATTAATATAAGTAACTTTCTTCCCACTGACTACCAATGTAAGGGACATTCTTCCCACTGGCCACCAATGTAAGGAGCATTCTTCCCACTGGCCACCAATGTAAGGAGCAGTCTTCCTACTAACCACCAATGTAAGGAGTACTCTTCCCACTGGCCACCAATGTAAGGAGCAGTCTTCCTACTGGCCACCAATGTAAGGAACATTCTTCCCACTGACCACTAATGTAAGGAGCATTCTTCCTACTGGCCACCAATGTAAGGAGCATTCTTCCCACTGAATACCAACATAGGGAACATTCTTCCTACTGACCACCAATGTAAGAAACATTCTTCCCACTGGCCACCAATGTAAAGAACAGTCTTCCCACTGACCACCAGTGTAAGGGGACCACTTCCCATTAAACACCAATGTGATGTGGCTTATGTTTGTGGCTTGTACATAAAATTATTTTTAGCAGGGGTTTCCTGAGACCTGAATATTATTGCAAGGGTCCGTCCATGGTTAAAAAAGGTTGAGAGAGGCTAGCCTAAAAGGCAAGTATTCCAGATCACCATGGGATGCTTTAAGACCTAAAACAACAATATTTACTAAAAACCAAAGTCTTCTGTAGATGCCTTTTTTTACATACAATATATATCCTAGAAAGCCTTACTTGAAGTACCCTGTATCCATTGCACCTTAGTGCTCCAGAAAAGTCACAAAGGTATTAACTGTTAGAGCCCAGTAGGCCAAAATTAAAGCTGAAGTCCAGTCTGCCTATATTATGCCCTTCCCGGTTCCTCCCTCCCCCTGTTAATGCAGGCAGATCATGGCTGGTGGGAGAGGCCTGCACAAAGCTTCCTTACTCAGTACTCCTCTCAAGAGCCCTCAGCCCTGATGCAAGTAGTGGACTGGCTCTTGGAAGGCGTTATAAAAAACAAACAAAAAAGCCTTCATGGGTGGGCGTCACTCTAAAGGAGCAGGAATTTCTAGGCGGACTGCATGCAGCCCACTCAAAGTAATGTCCACATGTGAAGCTGAGCCTCCATGATTGAAGAAAGCTCACAGTGTGCAGTGAAATCAGAGTAAGAAATTACAGTACAAGAGAGGAGCCTGTACAACTGTGCAAGACTGAAGGGAAGGGTTGAGGTCAAATGCCAAATCCAACTGTATACTCCATAAAAAATTACTTTGAAATGCTAAGAGGAACAGAGCCAGTGGCTGTCCGTCCCTACGGGACATAGGGGCGCCGCCCCCCTAATTTACATGCAGGGCGCTGGACGAATAGATTCCAATCTGGGTTTTTTTTTTTTTTTTAGAAGCACATGATTAGAGCCTGAAGCTCCAATTGGCCTCAAAAAAGGGTGGGCTAGGGGGCACAGAGCACTGCGCCCCCAGCCCACCCAGTTGTTTGACAATAGCGAATTAATATTCGCCATTGTCTTCCCGATTCTCCTCCCGGCCAATCCCGGCTCAGGAAGCAGATCCTGAGACCCAATTGGCCAAGAGGAGAAGTGATCCTATTGGCCACCGAGGAGGAGGGAGGGACGCAGGGGAAGCCGCACCGCCGTAAAGGCGAAGGAGGAGATGCAGGAGGAAGCCCGCGACCTAGAAGGGGTAGGTAAGTGCGGGGATCGATCGACAGACCGGGGGGAGGGGTGTGTGCCTGGTTTTGGGGAATCCAAACGAACGCTGGGAGGGGGGGGGTGTCTGTAAACGGATTGCCGCCACCAATCAAAAAAATATACCACCAGCCACCACTTCATACAAGGGAATACATTTAAATGTGGCACTGGCTAGCAACAAGTTTTTACTGGTTAACAGTCAACTCTGTTGTGTTTCATGTACAGCATCAAGTTTTTTATGTCCTGTAGTATGCTGAACACAAGTGGTAGTTTAGCGGGAATGCATTTAGTTTACTTATGTTATTTGGCATCTCCCTGTGCGCTCCCTCCAATTTAGTGCTAGTTAGTCCAGTACTAGCTAGACCCCTTCTGTTTCTTCTATGTTCTCTAAGTCAGGATTAGTGCTTCGCAGAGACAGGGTTTGGGAACTTCATTGTCTTCTTTCACTTCAAAAGACTGGAGAAAGATCCTCTATACTGCAATTATCTGAATCAAAATTGTGCTGGATTCAACTTCTGTGTCTTATTGTAGAGTTAAAGTGCTTGTGGATGGGGTCAGCAAGTGACCATATTGTCTGGAAAGACTGAGGAGGTATGTCAATGTATAAGGCAGCATTTGAAATAAAACGTCTGCTGAGTCTATAACGTATTAAATCTTTTTTTTTTTTTATGTAAAAGAAAGTGCTGTGTGAGTGAAAATATTTGTTTTGGGCTTGGTTCTAAATGACCTTCCCCTTTGGTTGAATGTTTCTCCCTTATTTCACTATATTGCACAAGATGTTAAATAATAAATTCTCACCACATTAATGATAAAGAACAGAAAAATAATAATATGTAAAAATGTAAGCAAAGTATAGTTGTTATAGAAGCTAATCAAATTATTCCTAATTACAATAATGCATCTAATTGGCTATTAGCGGAAACACCTCCACGTCTTCTTTAAAGCGGTTGTAAACGATATATTTTTTTTAAAATATCAAACATGTTATACTTACCTTCCCACGCTGCTGCTCCCCCTGTCCTGAGAGGAGAGAACCGTTGTAGATGGATCGCATTGGATCCATAGGCGTGCGCACGGGGTGTGCAGGGTGTGCCTAGGCACACCCTAATTACACCGTGTGGCGCAGATTCCTCCTGCTATTTGACCAAAGCCCGGGAGAGCAGCGGACGACGGCGGACGACGGAGGTCCCCTTCCGCTGCTTGGGATAACAGAGCAGCTTCTTAGCCTCATTGGTTTTTATCCCAAGAAAGCCGACCAGGGTTAAAATGTCCGCGGACCAAGTGCACATGAATTCATCACGTGCACTGGCGGGACGAACACTTAGCGGTGGTGGGTTGCCAACCACTGGCTTACATATTGTGGTGTAATTAGTGCGGTGCTCTGGTCCCTCCCACAGTTCTGCTCTCTGCACAGCCTGTGCAGCACAGTGATGATGTTTCTGGTACTTTTACAAGGTAATATCTGGGGTTTCAAAGTAGATTCAGATCCCTTGTGGCTATTGAGGGATATATTTGAATGCATGTTTGTGTGCCCAGAGTTTGGCTTTAAAGTGAACGTCAAGCCAAAAATTGGGAAAGGATTCAAACTCCTCTTGACAAAGACTTAAGCAGGACCCACATTTTTATAGGCGTCCTTTTAAAAAGAAGTATAAAAAGGCAAAACTTTTTTTTTCTAGTTTTGGATAAAATGGAGAGGGATTGGAACACCACGTTAGGGAGATCCACCCTCTCTGTTTCTTCAGTTTAGATTAAAAGTGGAACACAATCCCAACTTTTCTGTTGTCACCAGAACAGGAATAGAGGGGAAATCTTCTGACCCTAGTTCTGGTGACCCTGGTAACAACCAAGTATTCCCTCACTTTGAAGGGATTGCCTCTCACTTCCTGGTTTGGGTATGGGACAGGAAGTGAAGGGAAATTTCCACAATAGGACGCAGATGGCTTGGGTGCAATGTTGAGGGCCTTTCATGGGCATAGGTGCATGTTATCACTTTTTAGGGATATCAAGAGCACCAATAACAAAAATTGTTTCTTTTATGTTCTAAATCAGGGTTTCTCAACTAGGGTTCCTCCAAAGGTTGCTAGGGGTTTCTTGAGCAACAAACAATTTCTGGCTCTCAGATAAGTTCCCACTGACACCATTGGTTTTTAGTATTTTTTTGTCCGACCTAGGTATACATATAGCATTCGCCACCTCATCCCTTCTGCATTGATCTTTTTAGCTTTCTGTAAGGGGATAATTATTCCCAATTACCACAAGTGTAAAGAGCATCCTTCCCACTGACCATCCCACCAATAAACATTGTATATAATGAGTTGTAATTATAATAATTTTTGAGGCTGGGAAGGTTTTTCAAGGGTTCCTCTATGTTGAAATGGTTGAGAAAGGCTTATCTACTTGTTTGCTGTGATATATTTTGGAAATAAACTATGGTTTCCAAGAGGTAGGTGTCAGTTCTTTGTTCTTCTCTCCAATGAGGTAGTTCTTTTTTTTTTTGGCCATGTGTTTAGGGTCATTGCCATGCTTCAGAACGAATCTGAATCAGATCACTCCCTGATGGTATTGCATGATGGATAACCTGATGGATAAGAATGTCTGTGTACTTCCCAGTAGTAAGGAGGCCATCAATTTTCGCTAAATCATTACCATTCTCTGTTTGCAGGAAATGCAGCCCTAAACCTGCTAAACACCGCAAATAAATGCCTGCATACATTCATCTACAATTCTCAAACCCTTAACAAACAAACCCTCTTGTTTAAAGTGGTTGTAAATCCTCACATATAGCTAGTAGCCTCAGGTGATACACAGAGATGAAACAAATCCTCCTACGTAATTTGTACCTGTTTATCTACAGCAGTCTTTCCTCTAAATTCATTCAAAGTGCAGAATTTACATAGGATCTCTCAGCTCTGAAGAGCAGGAGGTAGAAAACTGAAGTCACATCAGTGAGGAGAGCTCTGAGAGCTGATTGGAGGGAAGGGACACACTCCCTTCACACAGCACACAGGAACAGAGCTGAGGCTGTCAATCAGTGGAAAAAAGGAGGGGGTGAGGAAAGACCGGAGTAGTTCTATGGGATAAAGGGACAGAGCAGTCAGCGGCTGCCACCTTAGTGCTTAAAAATTCTTTAATAGTTTCAAGAATTCCAAAATGATGGTAAACAGACTACATGTAGTTTAAAAACATTTAAAAGGATAAAGTAGCCACTGGCACACAGACACACCCTGATCTAATGGCACTGAATGGATAATACGCCAGCAATGATCGTGGCTGTGTCCTGTTCATATAACATGAAACAACTCGGGATCAGGGGGTAGAGTATAGGGCAGGAAACTGATAGTGGTGTCAGCACAGTAACAGGGCTATACACCTATTTTCAAAGGTGATGAAACTGGTTCTCAGTGTATCAGGTGTACCAGCCACAGTGCACTCGAGATGTCATTGGCACGCCTTGCCCACTCTCCCATTTTTCCCTTGATGAACTGAGCCTCCTTCTGTCACTCGATTTTTGGAGGTACCGCAGCTCCATCCATCATCGGGGATACCCTGGACTGTCAGCCTACCCACACTGTATGCTGGCGAGGCACCCTCACACCTACCAGGAAGCTCGGCCGAGCTGAAGGATACTTAAAGATCAGAGAGTAGCCTCACACTGATAGAGGCTCCCCCTATAGCTCAGGAGAGAACTACGCCCGCCGCACGCACAGTGTAGAGCTTTACCGAAGCACCGGGTCGGGCGAATGTACTGAGTGAGCCGGTTCCTCTTGGTGTGGGGACCCACAGCATCCGATACACTGAGAACCAGTTTCATCACCTTTAGACACCATGGGACCCCCTGCCTAATTCCAGCAGCCATCCCTGTGCTTTGCAACTGTAATTAAACCTTCACATCTCCGCAATGGAGAATCTGTTCTTTTGATAAACAGTGTTCATTTGCATTTCATGGACTAGATGATTGACCACCTACTGAGGACCTCCCTAGTTCCATCACCATCTATGCAACTATCATATGTATAGCTTACAATAGACTTCAACTGGTCATAACCTAGATTTCCCACTTAAAGTCTACGTGTACTTCACTTGAGGAGAGCGTCTATGTGTCCTGAAGCATATAAGTATTGGATGTATCCCACTTGGTTGATTTTGGGAAACAGAGTGGACAGAGGTCTGTAGTGTGAGTGTATAGCCTTGTTACTGTGCTGACACCACTATCAGTTCCTGCCCTATACTTTCCCCCTGATCCCGAGTTGTTTCATGTTATATGAACTGGACACAGCCATGATCATTGCCGCCATATTATCCATTCAGTGCCATTAGATCGGGGTGTGTCTGTGTGCCAGTGGCTACATTATCCTTTTAAATGTTTTTAAAACTACATGTAGTTTGTTTACCATCATTTTGGAATTCTTGAAACTATTAAAGAACTTTTGCATGTTTTTCTGAGTTTGGGATATCAAGATAGGAGCCACCCTTCGGGTGAGTCGGTACCACCTCCCTATACTGGGCTGTGCATTCACCCAGTACATAGGTCCTATGAGATGATCTGGTAGTTTTTTGTCTTCTACTGTCAATTAGTTGGAGCTCACTCCCCTGTCAGCTTTTGGTGTCAGGAAAATTTGTCAGAAGTGACTCATGATAGCAGAGGAAAGAGGCAGCAGACAGCAATGGCACTTAGTACTCTGGATAGAGACACTCAAGGGATATGCTGTGTTCATATTTCATGTCTGAGGTTTACAACTACTTGAATCAAGATATGCCATTTTGGCTTAGTCAGCCCTGAATATCTACTGCCATTTCCTGAATCCCAGTCCTTTTTGCGTGTTTATGCATAGGTTTGTGTTCATCTCGGAGGAATAGCCTTTCGGTCATAACTCCTCCATGAAGATAACTTCTGATAAGACGTCTATAGAGAGGTGTGCCAGGGTCCCAGTGCTTTCTGTTAGTTCTACGCTTATAACGGTCTGGACATCTACTGTTTCGAAGAGAAGCAAGCTTGATGTATTTCTCCTCAGCTGTAGTGCAATTGTCATTGCTAGTTTTTGTGTGTTTCTGTGACATGGCATTGACAGCACATCCAGTAACATCTGTTTGTCACACATATTCTGCTTGAAAGAGACCTTTAATGATGTTGGATGACCACCTTGTGACTTATTGTTACACTTACTTTTGCCAGGAAACAATATTTGTATGTACATATACATGCTAGAAAACGTGTCCAAGCTTGTCTGGCCCTACAGATAAAGACCCTAACCATACAGTGCCTTGCAAAAGTATTCACCCCCTTGGCTTTTTACCTATTTTGTTACATTACAGTCTTTAGTTCAATGTCTTTTTAATCTGAATTATATGTGATGGATCAGAACACAATAGTCTAAGTTGGTGAAGTAAAATTATAAAAATATATACATAAAACTATTTTTCCTAAATAAAAAACTGATAATTGGCATGTGCGTATGTTATCACCCTCTTTGTTATGAAGCCCGTAAAAAGCTCTGGTGCAACCAATTACCTTCAGAAGTCACATAACTAGTGAAATGATGTCCACCTGTGTGCAATCTAAGTGTCACATGATCTGTCATTACATATACACACCTTTTTGAAAGGCCCCAGAGGTTGCAGCACGTAAGCAAGAGGCACCACTAACCAAACAGTGCCATGAAGACCAAGGAGCTCTCCAAACAAGTACAGGACAATGGAGTTTAGAAGTACAAGTCAGGGTTAGGTTATAAAAAAAATATAAAAATCTTTGATGATCCCTAGGAGCACCATCAAATCTATCATAACCAAATGGAAAGAACATGGCACAACAGCAAACCTTCCAAGAGAGACGGCCGCACACCAAAACTCACAGACCAGGCAAGGAGGGCATTAATCAGAGAGGCAGCACAGAGACCTAAGGTAACCTCGGAAGAGCTGCAGAGTTAAACAGCAGAGACTGGAGTATCTGTACATAGGACTACAATAAGCCGTACACTCCATAGAGTTGGGCTTTATGGCAGAGTGGCCAGAAGAAAGCCATTACTTTCAGCAAAAAACAAAATGGCACGTTTTGAGTTTGTGAAAAGGGATGTGGGAGACTCCCAAAATGTATGGAGGAAGGTGCTTTGGTCTGATGAGACTAAAACTGAACTTATTGGCCATCAAAGAAAACGCTATGTCTGGCGCAAACCCAACACATCACATCACCCAAAGAACACCATCCCCACAGTCAAACATGGTGGTGGCAGCATCATGCTGTGGGGATGTTTTTCAGCAGTCGGGACTGGGAAACTGGTCAGAGTTGAGGGAAAGATGGATGGTGCTAAATACTCTATTCTTGAGAAAATCTGTGGTCAGACTTAAAGATTGCTGTTCACAAGCGTAAACCATCCAACTTGAAGGAGCTGAAGCAGTTTTGCAAGGAGGAATAGGCAAAAATCCCAGTGGTAAGATGTGGCAAGCTCATAGAGACTTATCCAAAGCGACTTGGAGCTGTAATAGCCGCAAAAGGTGGCTCTACAAAGTATTGACTTCAGGGGGGAGAATAGTTATGCACATTGACTTTTTCAGTTATTTTGTCCTATTTGTTGTTTGCTTCACAATAAAAAAAAAAAAAAATTATCTTCAAAGTTGTGGGCATGTTCTGTAAATTAAATTATGTAAATCCTCAAACAACCCATGTTAATTCCAGGTTGTGAGGTATCAAAACACGAAAAATGCCAAGAGGGTGAATACTTTTGCAAGGCACTGTACTTAAATGTAAGTGAGATACGGTCTAGAGCAGCCATTCTCAACCAGGGTTTCGTAGAACCCTGGGTTTCCTTCAGAGGGTTCCAGTTGCTATGGGTTCTTTAAGCTGTGGCTGATGGATGACCCCTTGATGGTGCCTTCATAGTTCAAAGGCCAACACCACTTGGCCAAGCCAGTAACAGGACACCAAATATCTTTTAAACTGTCTTTAAGGGTGGCATTCTGAACACCCCTGTAAGGAGGGGGGGGGCATTCTTTCTACTGTCCATTAGGGATGAGCCGAACACCCCCCGGTTCGGTTCGCACCAGAACCTGCGAACGGACCGAAAATTTGCACGAACGTTAGAACCCCATTGACGTCTATGGGACTCAAACGTTCGAAATCAAAAGTGCTCATTTTAAAGGCTAATTTGCATGGTATTGTCCTAAAAAGGGTTTGGGGACCCGGGTCCTACCCCAGGGGACTTGTATCGATGCAAAAAAAACTTTTAAAAACGTCCGTTTTTGCGAGAGCAGTGATTTTAATGATGCTTAACCACTTCAATACCAGGCACTTAGACACCTTCCCGCCCAGCCCAATTTTCACCTTTCAGCGCTGTTGCAATTTGAATGACAATTGCGTGGTCATGCTACACTGTACCCAAACAAATTTTTTATCATTTTGTTCCCACAAATAGAGCTTTCTTTTGGTGGTATTTGATCACCTCTGCGGTTTTTATTTTTTGCGCAACAAATAAAAAAAGACCAAAAATTTCGAAAAAAAACAAGTTTTTCTTTGTTTCTGTTAAATTTTTTTGTAAATAAGTACGCTTTCTCCTTCAATAATGGGCACTGATACGGCGGCACAGATGGGCACTGATACGGCGGCACTGATGGGCACGGATGAGGTGGCACCAATGAGGTGGCACTAACGGGCACTGATGATGGGCAATGATAGGCGGCACTGATGGGCACTGATAGGTGGCACTGATGGGCACTGATAGGTGGCACTGGTATGCGGCACTGATGGGCACTCATAGGTGGCACCGATGGGCACACATAGGCGGCACTGATGGGCACTCGTAGGTGGCATTGATTGGTATATATGGGTGGTACTGATGGGTACGTATGTGTGGCACTGATGGGCACTGATAGGTGGGCACTGATGGGCACTGATGGGCAATGACAGGTGGCACAGATGGGCAATGACAGGTGGCACAGATGGGCAATGACAGGTGGCACAGATGGGCAATGACAGGTGGCACTGATAGAGCATTGCTGGGCAGATCTGGGCATATCATGGACATAATAGTGCCAATCAGTGCCCATTTGTGGGCACTGATTGGCACAGATTGGGCACATGTGGATGGCCATGGGGTACATACCTGGCCATCCACGTTGCCCCTTCCCTGGTGGTCCTAGTGGCATCC
Source organism: Aquarana catesbeiana (assembly GCF_042186555.1). Lineage (NCBI taxonomy): Eukaryota > Metazoa > Chordata > Amphibia > Anura > Ranidae > Aquarana > Aquarana catesbeiana. Next base: position 260,073,494 of record NC_133332.1, on the reverse strand, counting down.
CTGGTAGTCCAGTGGGGTGATCTGAGGGGGGGCTGCGCTGATAAACAATCAGCGCAGACCCCCCCTGCCAGGAGAGCTGCCGATCGGCTCTCCTCTACTTGCGTCTGTCAGACGCGAGTGAGGAAGAGCCGATCAACGGCTCTTCCTATTGACAGCGTGATCAGCCGTGATTGGACACGGCTGATCACGTGGTAAAGAGCCTCCGCCGGAGGCTTTTTACCAAGATCAGTGTAGCGGTGTGTCAGACTGACACACCGCTCCACCGATCGCCGCGATGCGCGCCCCCGGGGGCGCGCTGCGGCATGTTATCCTGCTGGACGTCATATGACGTCCAGTCAGGATAACACAACCACTTCCCGGACGTCAATCCGCTATTGGGCGGGCGGGAAGTGGTTAAAGTAAAAAAAAAAAAAAAAGTGAAATATTCCTTTACATATCGTACCTGGGGTGTGTCTATAGTATGCCTGTAAAGTGGCGCGTGTTTCCCGTGTTTAGAACAGTCCCTGCACAAAATGTCATTTTTAAAAGGAAAAAATCTCATTTAAAACTGCTTGCGGGTTTAATGTAATGTCGGGTCCTGGCAATATGGATGAAAATCAGTGAGACAAACGGCATGGGTATCCCCCAGACCATTACCAGGCCCTTTGGGTCTTGTATGGATATTAAGGGGAACCCCGCACCCAAATTAAAATAAGGAAAGGTGTGGGGCCACCAGGCTCTATATACTCTGAACAGCAGTATACAGGCGGTGCAAACAAGACAGGGACTGTAGGTTTGTTGTTAAGTAGAATCTGTTTGTAATTTTGAACGGGTACATTTTTAACGTGTTTAGCTCCAGCCAAAAAATCTTTTTTAAGCTTTTTGGAAAACATAGGGAAGGGTTATCACCCCTGTGACATTTGTTTTGCGGTCTGTCCTCCTCTTCAGAAGATTTCACCTCACTTTTTGTCCCAATGACAAATGTTTTTTGAAAATTTGTTTTTTTTTGTGGAACAAGGATTGGAAAGCATCAGTGGAAAGGAGAAATGTTTTTCCCATATTAAACTCTTACAGGAGAGAATTTCCCTTCCTAGGGGTAGATTTCATCTCACTTCCTGTTGTCTCCTTCCGTTTGCAAGTAGGAGTCATTTGTAAGTTAGATGTTTGAAAGTAGGGGCCTGCTCTATATACTCAGCAGAAATTTGGGCCTTAGGTGTTGTTGTGGCCACAAGACTGTAAGCCCTCACAGGGCCCTGCTGTGAAATATTAGATCAAGAATTGTAATTACATGCCCCTGTTGAACAAGGGCAGAAAAATTGGGCCTTTGGTGGTGGTGGTGCCACAGCACTGTAAGTCCTCACTCGCTCTTGGTGGGTGCAGAAATGGGCCCTGCTGTGAAATATTAGATCAAGAATTGTAATTACATGCCCCTGTTGAACAGGGGCTGAAAAATTAGGCCTTAGGCACTGGTGCTGGTGCCACAACACTGCAACCCCTCACAGATACTCTAGTTGTAGCACAGAAACGAGCCCTGCTGCAAAGTATTGCATCAAAAATTGTAATTACACGCCCCTGTTAAACAGGGGCTGAAAAATTGGGCCTTAGGCACTTGGTGGTGGCGCCCAGAACCAAAAATGTTCTTACAAGCTATCAGTGTGATGATTGAGGAGGAAGAGGATAATTACTCAGGGATAGTCACTCAGCATCAGCATAGGCAGTCTTTGAAGGGATCTGAGATTTCAAAAAAAATTATTCGGTTACATCAGCATCAGGTGCTTGGTAGCTGGTGGTGATCCAAGACTGATTCATTTTTATGAAGGTCAGTCGATCGACCGAGTCGGTGGACAGACGCACCCTGTGATCGGTTACAAAGCCTCCAGCAGCACTGAATGTGCGTTCCGAAAGAACGCTGGATGCAGGACAGGCCAGTAGCTCAATTGCATACTGTGCAAGCTCTGGCCAGTGATCCATCCTCAAGACCCAGTAACCCAGAGGATTTTCAGTGGGAAAGGTGTCCAAGTCAGATCTTGCCCCTAGGTATTCCTGCACCATGTAAAACAGACGCTGGCGATGGTTGCTGGAACCGATCATACCTTGGGGCTGCGGACCAAAAAATTGTCTGAACGCATCGGTCAGACGGCCACCTTCTCCACCGCTCCTTCTTTGACTGACCGAAGCCTCAGCAACACGTTGTCCAGAAACAGGAGTTTGTAACCTCCCAGTCTCTGGGAACGCGTTGCACAGACCTTTCTGCAAGGCCTCCCGAAGATGTTTCATCCTCTGCTCCCTCTGCGATGGCAAGATAAGGTCCGCAACCTTACCCTTGTAATGTGGATCAAGGAGGGTTGCCAGCCAGTATTGGTCCTTCTCCTTGATACCACGAATACGAGGATCCTTACGCAGGCTTTGCAGGATCAGGGAGGCCATGCAGCGTAGGTTTGCTGAGGCATTTGGTCCGGAGTCCTCTGGGTCACTAAGGACGACATGGTCTGCAGCCACCTCCTCCCAGCCACGTACAAGTCCATGTGTTTCTTGGGACTGATCCCTTAAAGACTGCTGCTGATGCTGAGTGCCAGGCTCCACCTCCATACCGACACAATCTTCCTCCTCCTCCTCCTCCTCCTCGTCCTCTTCCTGTGTGATCGGCGGGCACGCAGGAACACTGTCTGGATAAAGGGGGCCTTGAGAGCTAAGGAAGTCCTCCTCTTCCTGCCTCTGTTCTGCCTCAAGTGCCCTGTCCATTATTCCACGCAGCGTGTGCTCCAACAGGTGGACAAGGGGGACAGTGTCACTGATGCATGCACTGTCACTGCTCACCATCCTCGTGGCCTCCTCAAATGGTGACAGGACAGTGCATGCATCCCTGATCATGGCCCACTGGTGTGGGGAAAAAAAACCAAGCTCCCCTGACCCTGTCCTGGTGCCATAGTCGCACAGGTACTCATTGATGGCCCTCTGCTGTGTGTGCAGCCGCTGCAGCATGGCCAACGTTGAGTTCCACCTGGTGGGCATGTCACAGATTAGGCGGTTCTTGGGCAGGTTAAACTCCTTTTGGAGGTCCGTCAGCCGAGCATTGGCATTATATGACCGGCGGAAATGCACACAGACTTTCCTGGCCTGCCTCAGGACATCCTGTAAGCCCGGGTACCTGCCCAAGAACCGCTGCACCACCAAGTTAAGGACGTGAGCCAAACAGGGCACATGGGTCATTTGTCCCTGTCGGAGGGCAGAGAGGAGGTTGGTGCCATTGTCACAAACCACCATTCCTGCCTTAAGTTGGCCTGGCGTCAATCACCTCTGAACCTGCCCCTGCAGAGCTGACAGAACCTCTGCCCCAGTGTGGCTCCTGTCCCCCAAGCACACCAGCTCAAGCCCCGCATGGCATCTTTTGGCCTACATACTTGCGTAGCCCCTTGAATGGCTACGGAGCACCGCTGGTTCCAAGGACAAAGCACAGGAAGAGGCCATGGAGGAAGAAGAAGAGGAGGGGGTGGAGGAGAGAGGTGTGTCACAATCATTAGCATTTTGGAGGCGTGGTGGCGGAACAACCTCCAACACTACTGCACCTTGTCCTGCATCCTTCCCAGCTGCCAGCAGAGTCACCCAATGCGCCGTGAAACTTAGGTAACATCCCTGTCCATGCCTGCTGGACCATGAGTCAGCGGTAATATGCACCTTACCGCTGACCGCCCTGTCCAGCGAGGCATGGACATTGCCTTCCACATGCCGGTAGAGAGCCGGAATCGCCTTCCGTGAGAAAAAGTGGCGTTTGGGTACCTGCCACTGAGGAACCGCACATTCCACAAACTCACGGAAGGGGGCAGAGTCTACCAACTGAAAAGGCAGCAGTTGAAGTGCTAGTAATTTTGCCAAGCTAGCATTCAACCGCTGGGTATGTGGATGGCTGGGAGCAAACTTCTTTCGGCGGTGCAGCAGCTGGGGCAGGGAAATTTGCCTGGTACAATCTGACGTCGGTGTACCAAAAGCAGATTGCCCACAAGTACTTGGCTGTGACACACCTAATTCTACACCTTCATTCCTCTCAGTGCAGGTCTCAGAGAGGACTGAAGGTATAGTGGGGTTGGAGATCTCAGCTGATGAGGAGCAAGGAGAGGTCCTCTTTGTTCTCTGGTGTGGGTCTTTTAGATACGCTTGCCAACGAACTGCATGGCAGGTCAACATATGTCTGGTCAAGCATGTGGTACCCAATCGGGAGATGTTTTGGCCACGCGAGATACGCTTGAGACATATGTTGCAAATAGCAGCGGTGCGATCTGATGCACTCGTCTCAAAAAAGGCCCACACCAAAGAACTTTTTGAATAACGCGCAGAGACTGCAGCGCCCTGCACATGTGGAGCTTTGGGGTGTGATGCAGTCAAGGTGCTGCCCTTAGGCTGGCCCCTGGAGGGCATCCTGCCTCGTTGGTGATGTGCCGCCTCCTCCTCCTCCTCCTCTCAGGCACCCACGTCAGTGACCTCACCATCCCCTCCCTCCTCATCACTGGAGCAAACCTGGCAGTATGCTGCAGCAGGGGGAGCATGACTGCCAGATTGCTGTCCTTCTTGGGCACCCCCTCTGTCCGTGCTCACGTTACTGCCTTCATCAAGCTCAGTATCATCATCAGAGCCTTCCAAACGCTGGGCATCCTCCTGGAGCATGTACCCAACACTGTGGTCAAACAGTTCGAGGGACTCCTCAGGAGGACATGGTGGGGCTAGGGAAGGAGTCACTGATGACATTGAGCCAAGGGAAGAGGCCGCTGCTTTGCCAGACAAAGTACCCTGGGCATGGGTGAGAGAGGATGAGGAGGATGAGGACGGCTTGGTCATCCACTCGACCAAGTCTTCCACATGTTGCGGCTCAACGCGGCCAGCTGCCGAAAAAAAGGCCAAGCGTGTCCCACGGCCACGTGCTGATGAAGATGCACCGTCTCCACGACCAGCACTAGACAAAGAGCCTGCTTGCCCTCTCTTATTGGCTTGTGACTGTCTGCCTCTCCTTCTTGGCCTTCCAGACATACTAATGGCCTGTAGCTTCACTAAGCTGGGATATATATATATATATATATATATATAGATATATATATATATATCTATATATATATATATATATATATATATATATATGTACTGATACTGCAGCTAGCAAAATCAACTGCCTGCCTGTAGTATGAGAACACCACCAACCTTCTACAGGTAGCTTTAGCTGAACAGTGTGCAGAGCTCGCAAAAAAATAACTTGTAGGTTTAGCTGGACACTGTGAGGAGGATGCACCACACTAACTTGTAGTTTTAGCTGAACACTGTGAGCAGGACGCACAGCACTAACTTGTAGGTTTAGCTGAACACTGTGAGCAGGACGCACCGCACTAACTTGTAGTTTTAGCTGAACACTGTGAGCAGGACGCACAGCACTAACTTGTGGGTTTAGCTGTACACTGTGAGCAGGACGCACCGCACTAACTTGTAGGTTTAGTTGAACACTGTGAGCAGGACGCACCCCACTAACTTGTAGGTTTAGCTGTACACTGTGAGCAGGACGCACCGCACTAACTTGTAGGTTTAGCTGAACACTGAGCAGGATGCACAGCACTAACTTGTAGGTTTAGCTGTACACTGTGAGCAGGACGCACCGCATTAACTTGTAGGTTTAGCTGAACACTGTGAGCAGGACGCACCGCACTAACTTGTAGGTTTAGCTGAACACTGTGAGGTGGACGCACCACACTAACTTGTAGGTTTAGCTGAACACTGTGAGCAGGACGCACTGCACTAACTGTAAATAGTCTAGCTGCCTGACTGTGATAGTAATAGGATCAAAAGGACACCAGCAATTTTCTTCAGGTAGCTGTAAATACTGTAACAAGACAAGCCTGCCTGTCAGTAAGAAGATAACAGGAACGGATCTAGCTGAACACTGAGCAGGACGCACTGCACTAACTTGTAGCTTTAGATGAACACTGTGCAGAGGTCTCACTACACTAACTTGTAAGTTTAGCTGAACACTGAGCAGGACGCACAGCACTAACTTGTAGTTTTAGCTGAACACTGTGAGCAGGACGCACCGCACTAACTTTTAGGTTTAGCTGAACACTGAGGTGGACGTACCCCACTAACTTGTAGTTTTAGCTGAACACTGTGAGCAGGATGCACTGCACTAACTGTAAATAGTCTAGCTGCCTGACTGTGGTACTAATAGGATCAAAAGAACACCAGCAATTTTCTTCAGGTAGCTGTATATACTGTAACAAGACAAGCCTGCCTGTCAGTAAGAAGATAACAGGAACAGATCTA